>NC_041034.1:1358213-1554582 GCF_900634625.1 Parambassis ranga | reverse complement strand
TTGGATCTCTATACAGCACCGATGATGACCTCACTATGCTGCATCATTTGTCTCTACAAGCTCAAGTGGAGTTCTTCTAAAGTGTGTCTGCCCGTCTAAGGATTTGTCCGTCGATATATGATGCATGTATGAGCAGCTCAGGAGGTGCAGAGCTCCAACATCCTCCTCTGGATGTGAGGAGATATTCTATACTCACATGAGCCCGGCTGCTGGTTGAAAGAACGATCTTTCTTCAAGGCACCTGCTCGGATTTCTGTTAAGGCTGTGTGGAGCTTTCTGCACACGCCTCTTGTAGCCTTTTGTTGACACAAGAACGATCCTGTCGGCCTACGCCTGTCTGTTCCACAGCAGACTTCACATCATGCACACATGGTGAGATGTCCTTCAAACAAATATGTTTGTAAAACATTTGAAGCTGAAATAAGCAATATCATCTCTATTATTATTAATTTTGTCTTTTAAATCCATGTTAGCATGACCGTCTATAGTTTACTCAGAAATAATTGATGAATAGCGTCCATAATATTCTCAAGAATAACCTCAAAAGGGCCAAAAAAATATGCAGAACATTTATTGTTCGTTCATCCGCTCCTCTTCCTCCTCTCTTCATCTGCCGTCTCCTCCTAAACTTCAGCAGCTCCAACTCTGGATGCTGAGATGTTTTATCTGGTCTCTTGCAGCTCTTACATACCTCTAAGAGTTTGGACCGACCTGCTTTCATCAAAGTTGAAAAAGATGAGATCCACTCCGTTCCAAACATAACGATTTTTTGATCATTGTTTGAGTTCAGTCTGTAAGTTAACTCAGCGGCAGCTACCTGGAAGCTGCTCTCTGATGCTAGTTTGGAGCATCAGGCTTATGAAACTCAGAGACATCTGAAGGGATTAAAACTTACAGCTGAGAGAACAAAAGAAAATCAGACGTGTCTTTACATCCCATTTCATCAAGAGCCACACACACCTTCAGCAGCAGATGTCTGTAAATACAGGCTCGTTTCTGCTGGTTTCAGAGAAGCGCAGTTCAAATACTTATTACCTGCCTCGTCTTAAGCTCGTATATCTGTCCTCCACTCCTCTCTGTGATCTATTAAAGCTCCCTCTCTCGCCGCGGATCACCAACCCAAACACAGCGACAGAGCAGCTGCAGAGCTTCAGCCTCTCTCTGTGAGAATCAGCCACCAAGTTCGAGGAAATACATATTTACAGGGACACACTCCAGTGGGTGGCTGTGACCCGTTTCATTTCTCCACGGTGAGCTTCATCATCGATCATTTTCCTCATCACTCCTCATCCTCCCACTTATCAGGTCCCCTCCTCCCTCTCTAACCTCGGTCCTCTTCCCCCCTCAGTTTAATCTCTGATTTAAATTGCGGTTTAAATATGAAATACCTGAGCTGAAGTCTTTGCAGAGTGAAACCTCTCGAGTATGTAAGGACTTTAACTGTAGCCGAGTGATCACCTGCAGGATCAGACTCCCTCCTGTTGGAGCAGAGAGGCTCGGGGAGGAGGTGGAGGTGGTTTTTCTGTGGACACACAGATGTTAAAATGACAGAAAATTTGTTATGATTCAAACTGGAATTAGTACAAATTGTTTGTTTTGTTAGAATTTCTCATCCAAAGTATGTAAACTTTGGAAACTCCTGGTGTTTTTATAGAGAGGAGTTTAGTTTGTTCCTGCTGGTGTTAAATAAAACAAAGAGCAGAGGAGCCAGTTTCGAGCCCTGAGGCATCCCATAAATCAGACTGGAGCTGCTGACACACACTGTTCATTTCATGAATCGTGCTGCTGTGAAGTCTCAACCCCTCTCCAGAAATAAAACAAGCCTTTGATTTTATTGCAATGATCTGGCCTAATAGTTATAGTAGAACGAACCAGTCTTGTTGTATGTAGCTCATTCTGTAAAAGTTTGCTGTGTTAAAACAAGCGGCTTCACCCTGTACAACACACCAGAACTCACAGGACATCTGTTGGTCTGTAGCCTCGTACTTTGAAAACTTAAAGCTTTGAGTGACAGACGGTTGCCGTATCCCAAGTGGCTCTTCAGAATCAAACGGATGACGTCACGGAAGCTCTGTCCATAGTTTTTACTGTCAATGTTTAATACACAACTAACAGTAGGGTGCAGTTTTGCGCCCCCCTGTGGTGTTACTCTCTTAGACAAAGAAACAGAACCTGCCAGAGTGCAGAGATGTCAATTCAATATGTGAACAGAGCCGACCAGAGAATAGCAGAAAGTGGAGAAAATATATTTACATTCAATTTCAATAGCAGAAAAGTTTCAGAAATAAAATGGCCGCCAGAGAACAGTTCACATTTGCAGCTTAAAGCTGAGTTTTACTCATCACATCACTCCTGCAGTGAAGTCCTTGTCCAGACTTCCAGTTGGACTCTTTTATGGTCCCGGTCCATCAATCTCTGCACGAACCTGTCTCCGAGTGTCACTGATGAGCTGCACAGATATGTCAGCACATAAACTTCTGCCTCCTCTAATAAACACTCAGATGATGTGAGGGAAATGACGATCCTGGATGTTTTGAAGTTTGTTCTCTCTGCAGCATTTGATGGATATTTGTGCTGTTTTCATCTTAAATGTCATCAAGCTTTTCTTACAAAGCCGACCGTCCACGCCTCTGCTGCTTCCCCACTAATAATATTATCGTGTGATTGGCAGCTGTACTTGAGCAGTGTGGGGCTGTCATCGTGTACATTTCTTAATTAGTGCAGATTCTTAACAGAGCCTGTATAATGGCTGCAGGCTGTGTTGCTGGGAGACATGTGACGCACGGCCAGTTCCTTTTATCAGCATGATTGGAAGGCGATAACTCCAAACACACACGTCAGAAACACACACACTTTCTGCTCACCGCTCTATTATATTATGTCTGAGAATAATCCAAGTAGGAGCTGAACACTAGTTATTAATATCTCAACGGCCAAACATGCGTGGACAGTTTGTTCACACGATTATGGAGGAAATCTATCAAAGCACAAACCAAATGTTTTGTTTCACTTCCTGTCACATGATCCGTCAGTGTGGGTTCATTGATTCATCCTCTGTGGAAACACAATCATGGCTACGAGCAGTCGGCTCGTCCTCACCTGTAAGACATGTAATGTGTGTGTTCTGATAGATAGACACCTTATTGATCCTCAGGGGGACATCAGGTTTCTCAAGCTGCATCTCTGTGTGTTTATGGGGGAGGGGCCAATCGTAATGGAAGCTGAAAATAGAGAGATTTGAAGGAACCCTGTTAGCCTGTTTATAATGAGTTAACTCCAACAACCCTTAACCCGACTGAATACAGAATTTTTACTACTACTGCTGTAGCTGTATCGGCTCCATGATCAGATGATGTCAGACAATATGATCAATTTAGCATAAGTATAACCATGTGTTCTATCTGGGAGATTAACTGTCGACCATATCTGGTGTTTTTTCACGTTTCCTTGTGCAGTTAGAAAGACAAACGTCAGCTGTTTTAATGCAGTCGCTTTATATCTACAGAGTTTTGAGAAATTTTGAAATGTTAGCTCAGACTTGGTTCAGTTAAATGCACGATGCGTTCAAGGACAGTATCAATCATTAGCAGTGTTTAGCTCACACTGCTTCTGTCCTGATGGGGCAGAGTCCTGTCACGGCAGCAGACGGCCTCCTCTCAGGCAGCAGCAGTAACAGCTCAACAAAGTCAGAATGCCGCAAATGATCTGAAGTCTTTATTAAGTGCTGTTCTGTTGAATCACCGTCTCCACACGTGGAGACAGAAAGGACCTTCATTTATATGCAAATGTGAAAATGATTTCAGGGATTGCTGCCCTTACATATCGGACCACTTTTCCACGTCATTAACATATCAGATGGGATTTAAAGGGACAGAAACGCCTCCTCTGTTCACACACACACACACACCGTGGCACATCAGACACAATCACCAAAACACACTTTGCAATGCATTTAACTGAATGGAACAGGAGTGAACTAAAGACCCATGAAGGCACCATGTATTGAAATGAACTTAGAGTACGGACCTGTGCTGCCAGCAACCGATAAGCCCCACACTGTCTGTGTGTGTGTGTCTGTGTGTGTGTGTTGTATCTGCTGTTTGATCAGCATTGTTGCTTCTGAATGTCAGACACTTCCACGTGTTGGCAGACGCACACCGAGCTATGAGTCGATGCTGGCAGCCACCCAGCATGTAAGAGAGTTACACACACACACACACACACACACACACACAATAAGGATGTCTGTGTCTGTGTGTAATGAGCTGTTGGTGTCGGTGTGTGTGGCTGAATATTTGCTGCACAACAACAATAAGACTTTTTCTCAGTCTGGATGTTTTGTGAACATTTCACAGCCGACCTCTTCAGAAATAAGAACTCTGTGCTTCAAACTGCTGAGACATCAAAGCACCAAAGTCTTTCCTTTGAAACTAAAAGTGACATCTTAACGCTGTCTGTAGAGCTGAACATGTTAGAACCTGGTGTTGTTAGTCCAGACTCCATCACCCAGAATGCACTGGGCTGGTTGCTGCTAAACACAGCTAATCAGAGGACTGAACTCTGAACTCTACCAGCAGCTCTGCACAGGTCTTCCTGGCAGTGGACAGGGACTTATGTTGAGTCCTCGACACTCTGCTGATTGTAGAAGGCCTGAAAATCCAACCTGAAGCTGTGAAGACCAGAGCGAGGATGCTGAAACTGTTCGAGTGTGACTTGAGGGGGGCAGAGTTTTACATCACCCACTGGACTGTTTGTTGTAAATGAGTGTGGAAACTTGAAGAAGATGTCTGGTTTTAAATAACGAGGCAGCCAGCTTCTGCCTGATCGGAGGTGGAGCAGCCCGTTCTCGTGTTGATTCCTCTCTGTGCGTCATTATTGCTTTCCTATAAGGTGAGAAATAAGGTCGCGTCGCAGCGTCGTCTGGGGCTTTGACTGAGATAGATGGACTTCTCGCTCGGCTTTCTTTTCTGCAGAAGCAACAGCTTCCTGTGTCTGAGCTGGTTCAATAAGCCGTTTGTAGAACAAGGATTTCCATTTGCATTTTGAAGCAGAAAAGAGAAGATCCTCAGATTGTGGATTACTCCCCTGGCTTTGCTTTTGAAAGGAAGAATTAAGGAGAGGACTTCTGGGAGCTTTACGGGCAAATGGAATTCAAAGTACTGTGCGTGTGTGTGTTAGCAACTTTTGTGTGTCGGTATCTATTTTCTCACTGTGTGTGTGCACAGGTGCACAGAAAGTAAGACTGCAGATAAAGATTTTTGTCCACTTGCATCCAATGATCTGCACCATTTAGACGTAATTCATAATTTTACCAAACTGAGCCACAAAAAAGACCACAACCAGGAAGCCATGATTGATTATGTGTTGGTCACATGTCTGTCTGATCTGCAGCTGATTTCTGTCTTCTGCTCCACGTCTGACTCCTCTCTCTCTGTACCTGTGACTGTGCTGTTTGTGTAGAGGAAAAAAAAGAATACGACAGAAATCAGAACAACAAATGCTCCTCGTGCCATTGTAACAAGCGGCGACGGCTGGCACTCGTCTGACTCTGTGCTGTTGTTATGAGGAAAGAGGTGGAAAATGTCGCCGAGGGCGAGGAGCTGGTGGCAGATTTGTCATGCTGTGTGTTCTCGCTGTCGATGCTTTTCTCTGGATGATGTGTTCGCTCTCTTAGCTCGCTGCTAATGATAATATGAGAGGTGGAGACACCTGTGGGTTCCTCCGTCACCTTCTCCCTGATCCTTCTGACAGCAGCTTTTAGGCGGGGAAGCTTTCAAGGAGCTCTGCTGGAACACGCTTGATATGCACTGTGCTGCAGGTCTCCGAAAGGCTCCTGCTAACGCTAACCTTTGAGTTTATCCAGTCAGGACGAGCAGCGGAGGCAGTGTGTGTGTTTAGATTGGCTCAGAGGGGCATGACAGGAGGAACTGTGTCATGCTCAGGAGAGGAAGCACTGACTCAACATGTTGCACTGTAGAGCAGTAGTCCCCATTTTCTACTGCTTAACCAGCTCGTCTTCTGTCAGAAGAAAGCAGGACATGCACTCATTTTCTTCCTTTAAATCCCCACTTTATTATCTTTATATTAATAATGAGTCATATGTAATATGTAATTGGAATCACACAGTTATTAACGCCTCTGCAGCCCTGCGTGTCTTTACAGCCTCTTCCAGCTCATTATTTTTGACTTTACAGCCCATTTATTCTGCGTTTAATCTCGGTGTTCTCATAAAACATTACTGTGCTCTCCAGCTGCAGGCAGCTGTTTCCAGGAATAGACGCATCAGATAAACCCAGCACATGTAACCTGTCTCACATTAGCCACACTAACTCGCTGACTGTCACTGGGTGGAAAATGGAACATTTAGCGGAGAATGCTCCCACTCCCCTTCCTCCAGCTCCTCCTGGGGGGAATCCCCAGCTGCTCTAAGGCCGGCCGGGAGATGCAATCACAGCATAAAGTTCCGCCCATCTGAACTTCAATGGAAAAAGGAAAAAACATTAGTGGAAAAAATATTAGCAAAAGATCGACAGGCCCTGGCTTCTGTTTGGACCTCTGTGGAACCAGTTTGTTGACTTGGTGGAGGC
Source organism: Parambassis ranga (assembly GCF_900634625.1). Lineage (NCBI taxonomy): Eukaryota > Metazoa > Chordata > Actinopteri > Ambassidae > Parambassis > Parambassis ranga. Next base: position 1,547,995 of record NC_041034.1, on the reverse strand, counting down.
GGGTTGTCCGCTTGTTTTCTGAAGTGCCAAGTGGTGATGCTGTGTGCCAAAATGGCTTCCAGATCACACACAGTACATCCAGGACTGTTCTGCTCCGGGACGACATTACATGCTGCTGAATATTTTACCTAAAACTGTCAGTTTATGTCACTGGGTGCGGTCTGTTTGCACCTTTCGGGGGGACTTTTATTTCATAACCATTATCTGGTCCTTCCACAGCGATCTGTCATCCACTGGTGACAGTCACACCCCACAAAGACGGCCTCTTCCTTTCTGACTCAATGAACCTGCGGCGGCGATGCCAAGCGACGCTAAACACAGAGCCGTTTTTCATGCCACTTCCCGTCCTACTCTGCTCCAGCTGAGTGTTAGCTCATCAGAGCGGGCCTGTCTGCCGCCTGCCAAAGCCATCATCTACATCGCCGCGCTCCAGCAGAAACACAATTGCTGCTTTCTGTGGAAAACCAAGCGGCGGCGCATAATAGGAGCAATATGTTTCTGCTCTGTGTCTGTTCAAACAATGAGGGCTGGTTGGCCAGAGAAGCGAAGAGGAGGAGGAGGAGGAGGCTGAATCTTCAGCAGCCACCAGATGAACTGACCCACCCCTCCTTTCACTCTATATTCAGACCTCAGATTTTGGACCTTGTGTCTTCTTGTGGCTCCATAGCTGAGTCCCTTTTTAATCAAGCTAAATGTACAGGTGTCTGAAATAGAATGCACCTGTAAACATGGCTCCTCGTGCGCTCTGGAGCCTGAAAGTTTGAGAGTCTGGGGAAGTTTTGACATTCGGGAGTCAAAAAGAGAGATTCAAATTAAAAAAGACGAGGTGCACATCGAGACAAGCCCAGCGGGTTAATGATCGCGGAGCCACCGCTGGGCTCCAGCCATCTGCTTAGCTTGTAATAGAAGCTGTTCCTGTTCAACAAAGATGAAGCTACAGAGGAGGCAGGAGGTAATTTGGTGGCAGGGTGGCCAAGAAGTAGAATGTGGGAGAGGATGCTGATTAAATGTGAGAGTGGGTGTGCGGTGCAGCACTGCACTCGCTTCCAGATAATTAAGATATGAGCTACAGGTGACAGTGATGCTAACAAGGACAGCAGCGTCTCAGTGAGGCCTGCCTGACAGCACTCAGGCGGCGGATCTCTCCAGGGTGACCTTATGGTGACAAAGACTCAGAGTGTGAGTCTGAAACACGGAGTTCACCACAGAGATGTTATAAAAGGACAAAGGGAAAGTGACAGGAACTCGATACGTGACAGGTGGTGGAGTTAGTCCCACCCACAAGCTCAGATCCACACATTCTGTAAAAACTAAAAGTCCTGTGCTCCTCAACAACCAGCAGGAAGCCATGATGGAGTCACATGTGAGCAGCAAACAGGCTGGATGTGGCCATCCACCATTTAAATGTTTGTGTATGCAGAGTTTTGTGGATTCTTCCATTTCATTTCATGATTTTGTCCTTGACAAATCTGTTTCTTCTCCATGAGGTACAGCAGCCTGACTGCTGGATAATCAGGTTAATGTCGCGAGCGTCCCGCGCTGACAGGAAGCCAGCGGAGTCATCTCCGCTGTTAAAATATGCACAGTTCCTGAAAGTGCAGCGGTTTAAAAGCAGTTTGGGGGAATCAAAGTGCACTTAACTTAAATACAGGACAGTCTCCCGTTAAGTCGTTTCACTGCTGCCTTCACAGCTGGATCTTTGTCTCTGAGCGTCTCTGTCTGCATCGCGGTTCTGTTGCCAGATTTGAACAGACTGCTGCCACCTGCTGGTCAACGGGAGTTTCATCAAAAGCCGCATACAATGTTAAAACAACTCTTAAAGGGTGTGTATGTTTTCAGATGTGCCGCAGGACTTGATTTTTAGAGCATTAAAAAATAGATAAAGATACCATAGCTGCTTAAAGCTATGCTAATTTAGCCCATAGCATGTCAAAGTCAGCTTTATTGTCAAACCTGCTATACATGCTGGACATACAGAGAATCAGAATTGCATTGAAACTTAGCATTCTGCTGATAGCTGCTGATTGGTCGGTTCAGGTTAGGACTGATGGTGACAGGGGAACCTCCATTTAAGCCAACACCAGGATTTTTTCTTAGCTCCATGAATGTTGGCCCTTACTTGTTGTCTTTGTAATGCCGTCAAGTGCAACAGGTGCTGAGAGGAGTCCTGTCCTCCTCCTCTTCTTTGTAGGATGGAGAAGTGTTTTACTGAGTCTTTGTTTATAAAAATAATTTGTTTGGAATCGTGAACTACATGGAGCGAGGAATACGAGCGAATGATTTCTATCCTGTATGGAAATATGGATTTTCAGCTGAATAAACAACCTCGTGCTCAAGTAAGACTGAGCCGTAAAACTAAAGCAGAGCAGGTTATGATCAATATCCACATCGTTTGCATCTGATCGGAGCTCTCCAGCCTCCGTGTCACTTAATGAATCATTGTTATATCACAGCTGTGTGTGTGTGTGTGTGTGTGTGATCCTGATGTTCAAACCAGAACTGGACTCACAGCTGGACCAGCGTAAACAGTCTGACTCTGTTCGGAATAAACAGTCCTATTTATTCATGATGACATCTGTGACATCATCCATATTCAACCGAGGCCGTCTGTGCTCAGGGCGCCTCTGAAAGCCCGTCGCCGGTCTGGGCCAGCCGGGGCCTGTAATTGGCTGTTTTGGTGCAGAGAAGAGGAGCAGGGCTGGGTCTGGTCCAGGCACTCCAGCTGAGAGGATTTTTGTGCCTTCAGGTGTGAAAGCAGCAGCAGTCAGTGTGTGTCTGTGGGAACCATGCACAGAACCAGAGAGGGATGTCAGACGTCATCTTTTTAGACCGAAAACTGCTCGAAGAAGCGTGATGTTTGAAGCTAAGTGGCCTCAGATTGAACAACATTTAAGAAGTGGCCACACAGCGAGGTCCAGGAGGTCCAGGAGGTCCAGGAGGTCCAGGAGGTCCAGGAGCTACAGATGGAAAAAACATTCACGTCCAATATCTGTAGGAGGCACTGAACCCTCCTCCTCCACCTGGAGAGGGGAGACTCCACCCGTCACCCTGTTGACAGCGTCACAGTTTGTTGTAGTCCGCCTCTAGAGGCTGCGGAGGGAACTGCAGTGTTTAAGACTTCCCTGTGCTGTGGGCTTCATGTCTCTGCCCTGGAGGTTGCTGCATGGTTGGGACCAACTTGCATCCATCAGGGAGAGAGAGGGGCAGACCCTGTGATGGACTACTTGTTTCTAGTGTATCCTCACTACTGAGTGGTTGGATGTGTTGCCATGGAAACAAAGTAAATAGTGAGGAAAAAGATCCTGTGCTGTGGACGACTGTATGTTTTTGTGTGGTTTGATCATGAAGGTAAAAAGGTCTGAACCTCCTGTTCCATAGGGGGCGCTGTGGTAATGATCTTTTAAATGGGGTTTGCAGCTGAACTGGATGTCTGGAGTTGAGGTGGCAGCATGAATCGTGCTGACCTGCTCGTCAGCTGATCTCACTGAACACATTCAGACCAGATCCTCTCTGAGGAGCAGAAACTCAAAACAAACATTTGACTGCTGCTGGAGTTCAAGTCTTCCTCAAGTTTTCTGCACTCTGCAACACTTTGAAGTCAGGTGAAATCTTCTCAAAGAGCTGCGCACCTTTGTGAAGTCTACCTGAGACGAGCTAACGTTTGAACGCTCCGCTCGGCTGCACCTGTCACTCCTCATGTTTAACAGTCTGTGTGAGTCTTTGGCCTCGCCTCCCTCCACCTCCTCATTATTACTGCACTCCTCTCTTTACCAGACGCATATTAGGGATTTCCTTTTTTTTATTTATTGATTAGTACATCATCAAGTGGAGCTCCACAGCACGGAGGCTCCCCGGGTCTCTGCAGCCTTCATCCCAGCTGCCCACTTTAGATTCAGGACTCGGCCTCGCCTGTGAGACAATGATTGCTGTTATTCTTTGTCTTCTGGACGGCGCTGCTGAGAGAGAGAGAGAGAGAGCGAGAGAGGGGCTGATGGTGAGATGCAAAGGCAGGAAACAAAACATGAGAAATGTAGAAATTACCAGACATGAATTTAGGGTGTGGATGTATTCACAGCTTAACCTGTTCCACTGGCACAGAAAAGGATTTTAACCTCCTTTAATAATAAAGCACCTCGTCTTTTCTTATCAAAGGCGCAGTGCTGCGAAGCGGCTGGATGTAACATCAAAGCATGAAGTATTCCCCCAACCTACGGAGTCAGTCTGAGCACAAACAAGCAGGCAGAGAGAATGGGATCAGTGTGGCTGTGGAAGAGGAGGCCGGGGGAGGAAGGGGAGGAAGGGGGGAGCGAAGAAAGTGAAGCTTTGTGAGGCTTTTCCTCCCTCGCTGTCAGGCCACGAAGCGGAGGAGAGGAATCTGCAACTCAGCTCGCAGGCACGTGCACTCACACGTGGTCGCGCCTCCGTTCAGCTTAACTTTGAGGCGTCTCTGAACGCTGCGTTATTCGCCGCTCTCAGTGGCGGCGCTGTGTGGTGTGACGTCACCCACAAGCAAAGAGGTGGAGATGCAGCCACCTGCAGGGCTGAGACCTGGAGCCCATGTTAGTGTTGATAGATGCAGTTCACCCTGCAGCCTGCAGGGGCTCCAAGCGAGTCAATCCCCACAGACCTCCATGTTAAAATGTCCATCTTCACAACATGTTTACACTGCCGACATCCTGAGGCTCCCACAGAGACTCAAAGCAGCTCCTCAGAAACCTGCGGCTGACGTCGCAGAAGCTTCGTCCATAGTTAAGTCCTGTTTATGTGATTGAATCACTGTTGAAGACAGCCTCAGGTGGACATGGGAGGAACTGCAGTTTTTGGGCACGCATGAACCGCATTTTTCAGTCCCTGGAAGATGCTATTTGATTTATTTTAAGTAAAATTTGTGTTTAATGTTCAAATAAGTGTGTTACTTTGTTTACTGTTTAGTGTTATATGACTGTCTTTAGCTCAGGACATGCTAGTTGGATTCCATTGACCCCCCACCTCTGTAAACCTAGGGGAACACTGTAGCATATTAGCATGTTAGCAGTTCCTGTCCCCTCAGCGAGTGTTTGGAATGTTAGCATGTTAGCACTTCCTGTCCCCTCAGCGAGTGTTTGGAATGTTACTGCTTTCTAAATCCCACTGATGACTGTTTACTGTCTGAACAAAGGCTACATGCTAACAAGTGGCTACATGGGACTACGGACGATGCCATTAAAGGTCATCCAGGTGTTTGTACTGTAGAAGAGGCCAGAGCGGTGAACCTGGTGTTGCTGATGGTGTAGTCATGTGACCGGGCTGTAGCTGGTTTATAGCTTAGCATTAGCTTTTAGCTCCTGGTGATCATATTCAGGCTTCAAACATCATAAAGTGGAGTTGATCAGTGAAGGTGATCCTGCTGAACTCCACCTGAGAGGATCAATAACTTTATTTTTTTAACGTGATAATCCAAAAGACAATGAAGGAATCTGATTGGATGAACTTCCTGGCTAGACTGCAAAAATCTCTGCTGTTGTATTACAGCTGTTTTCCAGATATATGAGTTTGAATCTACCTCAGATGCACTGAGAACAAAGATAGAAAATAAAATAGAACTAATAAAATCTCTGCCAGCAGAAAGAACAAAGAAGTTTTTCCAGTCCTCAGATAAAAAACACAGCAGAGGCTGGGCTCTGGTGGAGGGAGGTGTCGTCATGACAACACAACACTCACAAGACAAGGCCCGCCTCTTTAAACTTGAAGCCCACATGTTTCTGTGCTTCTAAATCTGGCAGGCAGCTCAGGGTTGAAGGGGTTGGAGCAGCAAGACTCTCCTCAGCGGAGCAGCTAGGAAAGAGAAAGGAAAGAGGTCAGAGGAGTCCACCACGCGTCCAGGAAGCTGCTCACTGCTCAGGGGCTCGGCCAAGAGAGGCGGGGAGCAGTTTGTTATTGGAAAAGCTGACAAGGAAGGCAGCGGGAGGAGAGAGAGAGAGAGAGAGAGAGAGGGGGGTGGTCAGTGAAGGCCTCATGCAGCTTCTTAGCAGCCACTCAGTTCCATTTTTATCTGCCTGGCACACCTCGACTTTTAGCAGAACTCACCGGGAGCCCAGAGGGGAGGGAAGGAAAGAGAGAGAGAGGGAGGAAAGACACGAGCAGGCAAGAAAAGAAAAGAAATCATGGTAAGTTTGGCTGGACTGCTCATTAACTGTGTCGGAGGTGGGCGGGGAGGAGGGCCGAGCTTTGATTAGTGCGGACTTCAGAAAGTGGACCACTTTAGAGTTTGCTTGCTTCTCTCAGAAGAAAAAAAAAAGCTTTTTTCTCCACTTTTAAAAATTCAGACTGAAGTGCGTAAATGAATTTATTTGTCTGGAGCTGGAAATGAAAGTGCAGGAAAAGTGATTTCCCCGGCCGCTTGCTCTTTTCCATCAGCTTTGTGTACAGGCGGAGGGAGTCCGGCCCACTTCCCCCTATCATTCCCCGGCACCACAGTTGGTTTCTATTACCGTGCCCCTCTGGGGAACCAGCTGCTATAAATAAGTAACAAGGAGCCGAGTGTGGACAGAGCGAGGAGGAGGAGGAGGAAAAGCCTCAACACTGATGGTGTGGAAGGAGCAGTTGTGGTGACGGTGTGCGTGTGTGTGTGTCATGGCCGACTTGTTGTGAAGTTTTTGGTTCTATTATTCATCCAGATTTTGACAGTTACTTTCTGAATCTCAGACCTTGGCCTGGTGTTTAACCCCACGTGGATGTGTGGGCTGGTTTTTGTGATAAACAGCGATCGGCCGCCATGTTGTGTTGTTCGTCCTGTTGTTCTAAGAACGATATGTTCACAACACTTTGATGGAATTTCTTCAACTTTTGGCACAAAGATCCACAACATGAGCATGAAGTGAATAACACATGGTGGCTGTAGGTCAAAGGTCATTGTCACTGTTGAACTGAGCATTTGGTGGTCAGAGGTCAAAGGTGGAGGTGGATTGAGGACTTTTTGATGGTCAGAGTTCACAGTACTAGCAGTAAGAATCCTGCTGACTTGTAGGTCAAAGGTCATTGTGACCTCACAAACTTGAGACCACAAAGTTGGTCCCTCTGCACTCGTTCCTGCTTCAAGGACTTGAATGAAAATAAATCGACCTGACTTCTTTTTTGGTGTGGTGACGCGTTGTGGACAGACGGGTGAAGCCCGACACTTGAAGCTCACACAGTGCTGCTATATTTAAACTGGGTGCAGCTTTGTTGGTGCGGGTGAGTTGTACATGGAGACGTCAGCCTCACATTCGGCTCTGTTTATGAGCAATTTTACAAGCGATTGATCAACAGCTGATCTGCATTAGGCTCCTTTAGAGAGGAGGCTTTGAAATAGATTTGAGCTGATTAGGATCATTGGAACTTAGCTCATGATCTTTATTTATGCTGAAACATGCTGGTCGATCCTCCATGCTTTGATTCGTGCACTTTGAGCCCCCTGCTGTTAAAGAAACATGAGTTCAATTACTTCTTAAAATTACCCTCACGAGAACTTGTTTGTATCCCGACAGAAAACCAATGACACTTCAAACTTAAAAGTTGCTGCCTCAGGATTTATAAAGGTCTCATTAGCCCGTTTTTTTTCTTCTTCTTTTGGTTCTGCCGACCTCGGCGAGCGTGATGAGACAGACGTCTGGCGGCGCTTCATCAGCCCCGTTGAGATGCAGCAGATTTAGCCCTTTTTGCAGAGGACGGTCACGTACATGAAGGATTACGGATGAAGGAAAACGTTAAAACGAGCGTCTTCATCGTCAGAGACCAGAACCAGACCACATGTTTCTGGTTTCAGATGACGGGCTTTTGCTTGGTGTGTGTTTGTGGTTCATCGCTGGTGGTTCAGACTGGTCGGCACCTTTCGGTGACGGCCATGTTTTAGGTGTTTTTCCACTCTCAGAGATCCAAAGATCCTCTTCAGACATGCTAACAGATACTAGCTAACCTCCAGAGATTCTCAGCAGATCCTCTTTCACGACTCAACCTGTTTTGTTTATCTTAGTTCCCAATAGATTTTGAGTGACAGAGGATTGATCCGATCAGATCCTCAGTGTGCTTTTAAAACACCTCCCTGACCTCCAGCCGCTTTGAAACAGGACTAATCCAGTGGTGGCTGTAAAGTTGTGTTCAGGGTCTGGCTCCTGCAGGGTTTTCACCCCCACAGGCTGACAAACTCACTGCCTGCACAGGCCGGACTGCATCTGTGTGAGGTAACAGCAGACAACTGGAATCCAGGCAGACAAAGACAGCCAGTCGGGAGGTCGCCGGTTATTTTGGAGCTCTGACTCCCTCTCATCCTAATATAACCGAGCACGGACCGACAGCTGCTGTGGAGTCCTGCAGCAGTGTGCAGCTTTACATGTCAGAGCCGCAGTGGGAGTCAGGAGCTTCCTGCTGGCGGAGGCCACTTCAGACAGATATAATCAATGTATAAACAAAAGCACGGACAAAGAAGAGGCAGAAAGAGCTGCCGGCTGGTCGTCAGTTAGAAAGAGGTCATTCTGCTGTCAGAACATATTGTTACTTATTATTTAAATCAATACATAAAAATATGACATTTTCAACTTCAAAAGACTAAAATCAGAGAATAAAAGTGACATTAGCAGACCAGACAGTTTGTAAAGCACAAGCTCTTTCAGCACAATACCTGGCAGCTGATTGGAAAACCCATCTGTCTATCAGATGCTAGCAACCAATCAGATCAAAGAGAAAACATAACAGGCTGCAGAGCGTCTTTGAAAATCAGCAAGTAGCAGTTAGCATGTCGGGTTTTTGGTCATCTCTGTGAGGAAAATATGAGCATGAAAGCACAAACAGAAAGTTCTTTATGAACCAGCAGGTTCAGGGTGACGGCGCTTCCTCTCAGGACTCGGACTGGTCTGAACCTCAGCGGGTTTTTTGGATGCTCGTTGGATGTATTTGTGTGTTTGTGATCTCAGGAGGATGCAGCTGCCTCACAAAGTCCTCGGTTTTTATATATAAAAGCACATGCAGGGAGCAGCTCCAGGTCCTCTGTATGTTGCTATTTTCACGTTGCTTTTAAACACTGGTTAATATCAGCACATTGACTCATAATGACTGTGTAACACTGGCAGCGCTTTCCACCCACGCAGCTGCAAAAGTCAACAGAGTCGTCTGCTGTTTGCTGACGGTATCGGGAGGTTTTTATCCTTCGTAACAGATCTCAGCAGCAGCTCAACACTTTAGAACCTCCGACTTCAATAAAAGATCAGCTTCTGGCTTAAAACCCAGCAGCGAGGAGCAGCTCCGGCTGCTGCAGTGATCAGGTGGGAGCACCGAGCCGGCAGACACGAGAAACATCTGCATACACCACCAGACTGACACTCTGATGTTCCTGTCATGAAATTGCCGTTTCTCTCAGAACGTGCACGTTGTTGTTGACTCATCATCAGCACTGTTTGCAGCAGAAACCCCTCATTTACTTTAATACCAGCACAGATGTGCTAACAGGAGATTATTTTTTTCAGAATAAAACATATTTACCTGCTGTGTGAACGGCTGTGAGGTTCAGTCTGTGAGCTATGAGAGAGTGTGCGGCTGAAATACTTGGTGCAGTTGAAGCTTGATAGGAGCTGAGATTTTCCTCCGGCCATGGCTGCTCTCTGGAGACAGAGAGAGCAGCTTTTAGAAAAACTCTGCAGAAGATTCACACTTGGAGTGCTTCACTTGTTATTGTGGCTGCATGCTGAGAGGATCAGCTTTAAAAAAAAAAAAAAAATTCAATTCCAGCAGTGCAGAAGCTGATTATAGAAAAACAGTAATTATAACCAAAGACTCTCACAGCTCCCTGTTCACGTACCAGAAAAAGAACGCTGGAAGACGTAAAATGCACCACCGTGGACTTCTGATGCTGCTTCCTCATTCTCTACATGCTAGTCGTGGACTTCACAGCTTAATGTAGGAGAGGAGGCTGCATAAAGAGGAGGAAGAGGAGTCGCTGTGTGGACAGAGGTGCTGAGCAGCCTGGTACCGGGCAGGGACGGCTGGTGCAGTCTCTGTCTGCAGCGTCCAGAGATGTGGGCCACACACATGAGCAGAGCGAGCAGCTTAAACCTGACCGCTGTGGAGTCTCAGGCTGATGTTTCCACCACATTAGCATGTTTGTGCTACGTGCTAATTTAAGCTTTTTCCTGTGAACAGGTTAGTTAGACCTTAAATGGTGTTTGTTCAGACCTGCAGCTGGAATTAGTGCTTTTGGGCTTAATTGACTTCATACATCTTATTGTCCGTCTGTAGCGGCAGCCAGCCCAGTGCATTCTGGGTGATGGTCACAGCACATATTCTCATGTTTTCTCTGCTTCTGTAGCAGCACTTTCAAACATGTTTTCTGCAGGATTTGCACGGCACGCCACTAACCTCGTCATTACCAGCTGCTCTGTGGTCGGCACACATTCAGTTCAGATTTCTGCAACCGTAAAACCGCCCAAAGTCTGGAAAATGACTCATTTGTGAGCTTCAGAACACAAACTGCTGTGTGCGAGTGATTTCTGTGTAACTGTCTGCATGACAGCACGTGAACACATTTCCTAAAATGCTGTGTTTTGTTTTTAGATGTAGTTTCAGACCCTCCGTTTCTCACATGTTGTGTTTTGATTGCCTGTCAGAGCAGAAGCAGCGCTGCCGTCGTGTCCGGAGCGTAACCCTTTCCTGACTTCTGTGTTTATCTTTCCCTCATCAGACGGGTTTGTCAGCCCTCCTGAGGAATAATTCCTCAGATGTTTCTGTTACTGTCTCCTCCCTCCTGCGGACTGATGGATAGATAGAGCCATGGGGGGGGGCTGGAGAGGAAAATGAGAGGCAAATGAGGATGAGGAGACGTGGGGTTGAAGAGGAGACAGAAGCAGTGGGGATTTGCTGAGTGAGTGATAATTTGAGGATTAGACTTGGGAGCAGGAATCGAGCGGTGTCGAGCCAAACCTCTTCCCACATCCACTTGGCACCGCAGCGCAAAGTCATTTCCATGGAAATGATGACCCCCCCCCCCCCCCCACCCCACCCTCTGCTGTCTGTGGCCTCTTCGTCGCCGGGTAAATATGTAGCACCCAAACCTTCCACAGCAGAAAGTGAAATGTAAAGTCTCATTGATGCGTGTTGTTTCTGTCTAATGAGCTGCGTCTGTGCAGCCACCTGCAGGCTTCATCCATTACTGCCCTGGATCAAAGCGCAGCGCGGCGTCCGCCGGGTCAGTTACCCGGGAAACTTCCTATTTACTTACTTTGGTGATCCGACAGAGCATGTCATCTTTTTCACATCATTACACCTTTCCTCGGACTGAAAGAGACAAATATAATTAAACTCTGTTGGTCATTTCAAACAACGCAGACAGCATTAAAACTCAGACTCTGATCTGAGTGCGTTTCCTGATTCGTACAAGCGACTTCATCCGCTTCATTTTCTTCAGATAGCTTTTTTATTACCTGGCTGATGAGTTCTCTGATTGCAATCATGGATTTCTGAAAATCTAAATTCAGTTTTAACACAGAAAAACAAAGACTCCCAGCTGAAGGCTGAAAAGTGATCAAACGTGTAGCATCTCTTTAGGGCAAAGCATCGACTCCATATAAAGATGGAGGATGTGGCTCGAGTGACGTGTCCGGTGATGTCGGCCCACACATCATTAACATGGAGGTAGCCTCATGTCGGAGTTAATGCAGGTGAAACGGTTTAAAACGTGTAGTTGCCTCATGCTGCTTGTCATTAAAAGTCACGTTATTAACACGCCATGGCGTGATGCTGCGTTCACCCTTGCAGGTGCTGACCACTCAGATCACAAGCTTCCTGCTTCTGAGAGTCCATTTTTATTTGAACGAGCATGAAAGACTGGTGTAGAACACAGACAGGCGCTCTCCCTCCTGCTCTCGCTGTTGATGATCTTTTAAATAATTGATGATCTGCAGTGTTTGGACACGGGAAACTTGATCCTTCACCACTTAAAAAAGTGAAGTTTTGTTGTTTATTGGTTGAGATGAAAACAAAAGAGCAGCAGAGCTCTGAGCGATGTGAAGCGTCAGCAGGTTGTCGTGTTTTTGTTGGGAAATCTTTAACTAGCTTCCTGACTTTGATTTCCTGCTTACACGGCTTTGAGGCCGATTACAGCCGGTTAACACGATGAGGGATCTCCAGTTCTGTGTTAATTGGCAAAGTGTTTGTTATGTTTTTCTGCCAATTAAAAGCAGAGGAGTGCGTGCGGTTTGAGGAGCTGTCTGTCGTCTCTGCTTTCTGCGTATGGAGCATCTGATCCGTGGCTTCCTGCAGGTTTTAAACTGATGGGATTGTGTTAAGTGAACATAACACTGTAAACGCTGTGCGGAGCAGCTCAACGGGGAAACACGATCTGGGGAAACAGCAGAAGAAAAACCTGATGCTCACATGCTGCAGTGTGGTGGAGGCGGTGTGGACGAGGACGTGTGGACTGTGTGACCAGGAGCTTCTGCAGCTTGTTCATGTTTTTAGAAGAATCAGCTGCACACACATCAGTGTGTGTCTGAGGTTGTGTGTTAACACGTGCCACGCAGCAGGAGGCAACACTGAAACATGTTGGGTGAGAGATATTCTGTTTCAGGTCGGGTTTAAGGCAACAGATGGAAAGAGTACTTGCAGTAGGAACCTCCCTCTGTGAACACGTGTGTGTTTATTTACACACTGATGGAAGCGGCGTGGCGTGGCGTGGAAACACACCCCGGAAAACTTATCAACATAAACTGAGGAGCTCCACTAACAGACAAACATTAAAGAAGCTGTGACGGAGCAGCCCCGTCACTGACTGCACACACACACATTCTTATCTGTGTTACTCACTCACTTGTCCTCGTCCTTTGATTTCTTTGGTTCCTCAGACAGGATCCTCGTTGGTTTCTCTGTAACATCCACTCAGAGAATAACGGGCTACAGACCTCCACCTTAGAGCTAGCTGCAGGCTGACTCCACCTGTCAGCTACAGCGACGTATGGCTGACGTAGAACAGGTCATAGGATTACAGTTAGTAACATTAGTGCTGCTGCAGACCGGCTCAGGCGGTGGTAACACGGTGCGCTCTTGCTTGCTTGTTGTGTTCAGGGTGACGTCTGTAACATGTCAGGAGTGCGGTGTGCTTATTAAAGCAGCTTCAGAGGCAAACTGTGATTCAAACTCTTTGTCCTGTAATCTGTTTGAATAGATACATGAACTACGGAGCAGCTGAAGTGGGGCGAAGGAAAGCTGCCGTGCATGAGATGGTCTGAAGATGAACTCGTACTTTGCGTGTTTGTACAGTTTGTAGTTGTATAATTCATGCTGTCACACACGTTCCTCCTCCCTCAGTGCTGTTTACTCTTCTTTGAACATTTGCATATTTCATTCTCCCTCTGAACACAAACTTTGCAGACACACACTGCAGCTCAGCGCTCAGCTGTGCAGACACTCACATTCACTACGTGGTGTCACAGTTCACGTGGAGCCTCGTGGATCCTTGATGTTCCAGCCGTGGACAAAGTCCGCGTCCTTCACACCGTGACGGATGCAGTGTAAAGATGCTGAAACTTCTGATCGGATGTCAGGTCTGCTTTAAATGTCACCAGAGGTTACTGTGGCAGTGAATTATGGAGGCTCAAAATGTTTCCTCGTCATATTTTCTGTTGATTCTTAAGAGATAAGGTCACTCAGCCTCTTTCTCTCCCTGATCTCCCCCGCTCTCTCTCTCTCCATCCTTTTGTTTGAAAGTTCCTGTGAGTCGTCTCAGCCTCTCTCTGTGTTTATCCCTCTGTCTTCTCCACTTTTGTCTCCCATTCTTCTCTCTCTCCCCCCGTGTCTGCCGTCTCTTTCTTACCTCCGTCACGTCCCTGAGAGAGAGTACAGCATGACCGATTGGCACTTACCATAAAAATTGTTGTTCTAAATAGTCCCAGACTCCCAAACAAAGCGGCATTGTGCATACAAATGAGCGCTCAGCGCGCATCAGCGAAGACGGACAACTGCCGCTGAGCACCTATAATAATGATGAAGGCGTGGAGGAGCGCGGCGTGCAGTAAATACCGCACAGATGTTTACCGGAAGCCATCTTTGAAGTGCAGAGAAGTCAAAACGGCCATCAGTCAGCTCGAAACTTTGACGGGCCGCAGGACGAGAATGCAGAGGAGAGGTTTACTGTGAAAAGAAACGTCCCGACAGGAAGGATTCCATCAGATAAATGCGTCGACTCGTTAACGTTAGACTCGATAACGCCGGATGAAAAGAACAGAAAGATCCGATTCACCAGCTACCAGCCCGTCCTCACCAGGAAAAAGGTTCTTCACAAGTCAACATGTGTGCATATTTCTCCGGCTGTGTCCATGTGCATTCACGGGGGCGCAGACTCGCCACGACGGTAGCCGAAAATGGTGACCATGTGGAGAGCCGGCTGTATCTGACTTCATTCCATATTTCATCACTTCACTGTGCGTCTGGTCCTTCTTCAGCAGGTTGTCTCGGCTCTGCCGTCACTCCGAAACCTCTTGAAAAATAAATGCAGCGTGCTCGGACAGCGATCCGTCCACGTGGCCGGGTCAATACTTTGACCAACATTCACCTCTGCAGCATGTTTTCTGAATCGGGAACTGTCAGCCTGTAATTATTTAAAGCTTTCTTTGTTGCCATGGTTACTGATTGTAGGCAGCTAGAGGAGAAGCTACACCCACAGTACTGCTCCTCTTTGTGTCTGTCACATGATCAGTCAGTGTGTTCTCATTGGTCCTCTACACAAACAGACACGCCATCATGTGCAGAATAACTCAGAAATCAGATCAGACAGATACTCTCTGAAGGTTGGTCATGTGACTGCTGCTCACATCATGGCTTCCTGCTTCTTGCTAAGAAAGAAGAACTGATTTTTTTGCAGTTTTAAATAGAAATGTTTTTTTTTTTAAGTGTTGATGACGGGAACACACTGCAGAATCAGCTGTGAGTGCAGAGAGTAGCTGTCTCCATGCTCTTGTTACAGTGACGACAAAAGGCCTTCATTAGCAAATATTTGCCTCCCTGCTGGATTATTGACGCTGAACCCTGATTCTCAGCCAGAGGAGCTGTTGTCGGCTGGTAGAGACCCCTGCTGAGCTCAAAAGACATGTGCAATCCTACAGCAAACAGCACAGTCATGCTTCCAGAGATCTGTTTCCAGGAAGCTGCTCTTGGCTGTGAGATTAATATTTATTTACTGAGGGTTTGGAGAGAGGAGTCGTGTGCCATCTGGTTGAGCCACAAAAAAACCCACAAGCTCCTTCTGAAAAATCCCCCACGGATTCCTCCAACAGGCAGAGAGAGAGCCTGCGAACGGATGGGCAGCTAAGCCAGTAGAAGGTGTCTGATATTTTCTGGATCACAGTCAATTCCTGTGTAATACCAAGAAAACACTGAGACTGAGGCTCTAAACCGGCCACTTCTCTGCTGGAGACCATCCACAGGACTTTAATCTGACTTGCAGTGGCCCTGCAGCGACGTCAGAAAGCACTTTCAGCCACATTCAAGCACTGCACTGATGTGAAGAGGACTATAAGACCCCATGTGGCGCGAGCCGGGGCCCCAGCTGTGCCTGCCGGAAACCAGACCGGCGGTTGAAAGGAGAGAGGCTGTGTGGAGGTGTGACTGCTCTGTGATCTGTCCAGGAAAACGTCACAGGAGGTCGATGTTCTGAAGCCTTGGAAACGACCACCGTGGGTGTATCTGTGCTGCGGACGTGACATGTTAGCAGCTGAAAATGGCTGCAGAAGGTAACGTCTGATGACCTACACGTCCACGGCTGTCCTCGGCTGTCCACAGCTGTCTCTGGGTCTTGTAGGTTTGTTTATACTTGTGTCTTTGGCTCTTTATTTTCAGCACTGTAGTTTAACCTCTGCTCCTGTGCTCTGGTTTGTCTGTCCATCCTGGAGGAGCTGTATTTCAATGGAGTTACAAATGAAGAGCCTAATGCGTTTGGTTGTTGTATTTTGAACAGGCCGTGAAGCCCTCTGAGACGCTTCCATTTTATGCAGCTCGTCTCATTAGGCGTTGTTCTTCAGGTGTTCCACCAAAGAGCTCATACATCCAGGCGATAAATCATAGCCGGCGCTCTCCGTCTCTGTGTTGTCTTATTTCCACAGGCTGGAGTGAGAGTGAAACCGCTTCAGATGAGGCTTTTATTTTGCTCCGCCGTCACTCCTGGGGATGGATTAACAGGCCAACATTAGTTCAGCAATCACGTCTTCTGTCTCTGACTCACTCTCAGCCTCTCCTGAGATCTTCTGCACTGAATAGAATCGCTTCAAGTAGAAAAGTCTCTTTGACGTGCATGCTGAAACTCACAGGTAGAACCTTGAAACACCTCTCAGACTTGTTGGAGAAAAAAAGAGTTGCACCAACACCCAAATAGTCTCATCAGGTACCAAAATGACACATTTATCAGAGAAAGGAAGCGAGCAGAAAGCCATGATGGACTCACATTATTCTGCACACACACGTGTCTGACTCTCTCATGATTGTGCTGTTTCCATAGTGAACAGCGTGTTGCAGTGAACAGTGAAAGAAATATCCAGACACTGTGCTGTGAAATGTGTTTTTCGGGGGCCGTGATTGAAAAGGCACCTGTGAGACTAATGAGAAAGTTTAGGAACAAAGCGGCGCCCTCTGGAGGTTCCGGCCCGGGCTCCTCGGTGACAGCATGTAAACAAGCCGTGAAAAGTTCAGCCGAAGCGCTGCAAATAAACTTATTGTTGTTATTATTCTGCACCCATGCTCCCCTCCAGGCCGCTTCCACAGCAGGCGTGTGACTGTTTATGGTTCATGACACAATTATGATTAAGATGTTAGCCTCTCACAGTGAGGGGGGGGGGGGTGTCAGGAGGGAGAGAGAGCAGGGAACAGAGACAGGCAATTTAGCATCAGTGTCTCTGCTGGGATGAAGGGGCGAGCAGCACGGCGCTGACCTGTCACTGGGCTCGCTCTGATCTCAGAGGGCTCTTCTTCTTCTTCTTCTTCTTCTCTCACTCCAACACAAACACCTTCACACACACCTCAGCCTCACTCTCAGCAGCTGGGTTTCTCTGGACGGATTCATTATATGTAACGTTAACATTTATCCTGCAGCACTGGACGGATGTGTGGCAAAATAATCGTGTACAGCAGGAGTTAGTTATAGAAGCCTAAGGTTTGGTGTTTACGTCCCTACTTTCACTTTAGCATTAGATTTAGAAAAAATCCCACTAACATCTGGCTTTTCTCAGCATTCACAAGTCAGGACGACGCGCTCATGTTAGCCGGGTGTTTCCTTCATCCTGCTTCGCTGACATGTTGGTTTTTAATGCTCTAACATGCACAATCATCTCTGCATCGAAGCAGGATTTCATACAAAGTCGAGCGATCAGTTTACTAATCAGTGGATTTGGCCAGAAGCTGTTTGACAGACCGTGATAATCAGGTGAAAGTCTGATCGTCATCCTTGGTTCCGAGTGTTTTTTCCAAACAGTCGGTGCTTTTCAGCTGCAGGAACTCTGGTCTGTGGTTCTCAGGGTAGAAAGAGGAACCTACCTGGCTACGTTTATGTTCGGCCTCCCGTCAAAAGAGGAGTTATATGAGTCCTCTGCTGACAAACAGAAGGAGGAATGGTTGGAGATTAGGGCTTCTCCACATTTCTGAGCACTTCCTGTTTCCTTCCTGTTCTCTAAACTCTTCCTCTTACTCATCGCCGCCTGCCTGATTCCCTTTCTGCTGCTCGCGTCCTGACACGTCCTCATCACCGCAGGGTGCCGGTCCAGCCTCTGAGCCCTGCCAGCACCTCCTCCCCTCCCCGCTCTTCAGGTCTATTTTGTTCTGCTTTTACCGTGCTGACGTCCTCAGATTAAAAACCGTTCATGATTAAAGCGTTTAATAAAGTCCTGCAAACAGACAGCATGTTAGCTTAGTGACATTAAAGATTAAGTTACTGTAATTATGCTGGAGAAGTTCCGCCCGAGGCTCAGCAGCAGCCGAAGAAGAAGGTAGATGTGTGACGGGGATCCGTTGTGATTGGTTGGAGTGTCTGAGGTCTTGTTTTCAGCTAAATTTAGCAGACACTGATATCATTCTGGTTAGGTGGAAATCTGTTGCATGCTCGTACAGTAGTGCCTGAACAGGAGGATGCTCAGACTGACTGTCAGATAAATCCTCATGACTGCTGGATATTTGTGACATCCAAGAGTAGTTAGGGACGTGAGAACGAAGAGAAGCAAAGTTCGGTGTATTCCTTATTTTTTATGGTGTTCCAAGCCAGCTCCAAAACTGAAAACCAGACTGGACCTGATCAAAGACTCTCAGAGGTCACACAGATCCATCTCCCATGATATAAGCCCATGAGCCAGTCATTATCCTGTATGAAGGCACTGACCGTTATGGGCATGTTCTAGGAGGCGACAGCAAAGGTCCTCTACAGACATGCTAGCTGCTTCTCGCTAGCTTTCAAAGATCCTCAGCTGCTCGCTGTGTTTCCTCTTCTGTGAGGAAAACACATGATTTCATAGAACTGTTCCTTTCTGTGGTTTCCACTCTGAGCTCCAGAGCCCGGCCCATAAACACGGAGCCGGAGAAGCACACATGGATGTTTCACCTCTTCTTCTGCTGCTGAGGACAGATGTGGACGTCCGTCCAGGCTGAGAGACACAGGCTAAAGCTAAGGCTAGCTTGGCAGCGTGCACTCTTTGTGTCAGATGTATTTAGAATATTTTTGGTTTAATTAATTGATTTTTTTTTATTATACAGTAAAAATGTGTCTTTCGGGTCTCGTGCTTGTTTACATGATTAGCGCAGGCTCTCTGAAGGAAGGCTTCCCGTGTGGGGACATTCGGCTTCTTTGTTTAACTGTGTTTCATTAACACTTTGATTCTTTCACCGCTTTGTCTTTTAATTACTGTGTTTGGGGAAATTAAGCACAACAAAGGCCACTCAGATGGAACAGAGACTGTTTGTAACCTGAACAGTTCTGTGAGATGAATGAGGACGATATTTTAAACATAAACTTCAAACATCAGCAGACAGAGAGCGTGCACACACACACACACACACACACACACACCTCCCTGTTCTAATAAACACGTTTACAGCCTGCTGCAAAGGTTCTAACCTGCACTGGGATTAACGGGGAGTTAAGCAGACTCGTGTGCTGCCAAGATGGCGGCGACAGGAGCCTTAAGAGTCCTCTCGGTGGGAACTCTTCTCTTCTGGTTCAGCATATCTGACACTGACAAATTACCCCAATCATATGCTCAACAATGCCATGAATGCTAAATCTTTAAAACAGAGAGGAGGAGGGAAACCGTTTTCTACATTTGTATCACATCAAAAAAGAAAAGCGAGCCCAAAGTTACTCAGCGGGTGAAGTATTCATGATGCCCTGCAGTCAGGCCCGGCTTCACGCCGTGTCATCCAGTAACACGGCGCCTGTTCTTCTCTCTTCTTAATGTTTAATCACGGGGAAGCAGTTTGTCAGATTCTGGTTGGACCTCTCATTAAAATCTGTTTACGGTTATTCTGCGACCTTTTGGCCGTCCAGGAGCATCGGCTGAACGCGCCTCAGCCGCCGCCACCACACACGACCGTGCTGAGGAAGTGATCTCTGTGTTAATGAGGGACCAAAGGTTAGGGGTCAAACACCACACAATCATTACACAGCTGTTTAAAGCAATGGCTGTACTGGAACACTAAATGGAAGGCATTTTTCCTGTAAGAAACGTTATTTCTCCTTTACCATAAAAAACAGAAAGCCACAAATGGCCATCTTGTTGCCATCTTGGCAGCACCTGAGCCTGCACAGTGAAACCTTTGTACCGGCTGTAAACATGTTTATTTCTGCTGTAAAGTTTTATTTCACGGTGCTGCTGTGAGGATAGTCTGTCTGTTGGAGCTCAACGTGCAGGTTGTTTTGTTCCTATTCTCAGTCATGGATTTTTCTTCTTGGTCTAGATCCTCCTCGCATGTTGACGTACGTCATAACCTGTGATTGCCTGTGATTCAGTAAATGAAAAAATCTGCACGCATCAAAGTCGACGTCGTATCAGATCCACGCCGCATAGTGTGTCATGCAATGGTCTAATAAGGTGGATAAAAATCGCACAGTGTAGAGAGGCCATTAGAGCAGAGGTTCCCAGACTGAGGTGTGCAGATGAATGTCCCGTCAGTTCCACCTGAAAGTCTGCCTTCAGTCGTTTCAGTCGGCCTGACTCACAGCTCCAGAAGGTCACCTGACAGGAAGTCATGATTATAAGCTGGTACTCCATTGGACCAGTGACACAGTTCTCATATGTCCAGTCTGTTCTGTGCAGAACATTATGTTCTATCATCCTAATAAGTCATTTGAATCTGCAGTAGTATTACACTACTGAAAGATTAAGACATTAGCTGGATATGTTTTGCATGTTTTATGAGGCCAGTGGGTCTCGGGTCGTCTTCTGAGCGGGGCTGTTTTCGGAGGCAGCCTCAGCCTCAGCGCTGCTCTGTTGTTGTTGTGTTGTGTTGTTGAGGATCTAGAGCTTCAATAAATAAGAAGGATTTCTCGAGGAGCTCCCTGGATGAAGGAACAGGACACTCAGTGGCTGTGGAGCCTGAGAGCGCCTTGTAATGGCACAATAAAAACAAAGAAACACTGTAAAAAATCATATTGTCGAAACAACATTAATTGTGAGCCATTAGCATGTTGTAGCGTCTCTGGCTGCTGCAGGTAGTCTTCATGGTGACGTTCCGTTTCCTTTACCCACACGCTGCCGTGGCCAACAAACTGCCCCTGGCTGTCGGCCATTTTGTGTATTTTGGAGGCGTGTGAGCTCCAATAATGGCGATTCCATTGGCAGCCACCGGCGCCGGGCCCTGGTACCGATCCACATGTTGTCTATAAAAGTCCTAATGGCTGAGCTGCCTGGATATTTGGCAGCAGGAGTGACCAATAACATTTTGTAAAACCTCATTTCTGCCTCTAATCAGGGACAGACTTTGTTTTTGGACCGCCGGGTTTTCTTCGGGCTCTCTGAATGAATAGCTGGCTGAACGAGCGGCACCGTCGGAACGAGACTCAAAGGCCAATGATTTGATTTGCCTCCAATTTGCCACTTATTTTCTTCCTCCCTGCCTCTTCAGCTTCACTTTCTTAACACACACACACACACACACACACACACACCTCCACTCTTATGAGAGTGGCCATTATTTAGCTTCTAACCGAGCCCCATTCTGCTTTCTCAGTCAGCCTGTAGAGTTTATTGGAAAGCTATCAGTACTCTGTGTGCATGGATGGAGAGAGTGTGTGTAGAGCGCACTTATATTTCATTACTGCACTACATTTATTTGATTTGTGGAACACTTTGAGAGCTGAGTAAGATCCACACTCATATACTGTATATGTATGTGAGTGCAGTCTGCAAAACTTTGAAAACTATTAGTGGTTCTTGAAAGGTGTTCACAGCCGTCAAACTCGACCACAGACTGTGTGTAGAGGAGGACGAACCCTCTGTGATGTCGTGCATCAGGTGGATCCTCCTTTTGTGGCCCAGTATCTCCCAGGATTCATAGCGTGCTGGCAACAGCTACAGGGTACTTTTAGCAGCAGGCTCCCCGAACTTTAGTGAACATTAATGTCAGACGAGTAACGTTCTACATGTAAGTACCAACTGCCGGTTGCTAGGCAACAGGAGTAGCACACCTACCATGATAAACAGGAAGTCTTCCACAACCTGGAACATCCATTTTTATAGCTGCTGCTGGTAACGCCATCGTAGTATTACAGAGTTTATGTCCAGCCACCAGGGGGCGAACCAGATGTTTCGGTCTCACTCTTGTTCATCATTATTTATAGTCTTTCAGATGTTGATGTTGCTGCTTGTGCGACTTGTGTTGAGTTTGTCTGAATCATATTTGGAGTGTTCATGAGGGTCCTTCTCTGGACAGCTGGGTGTCAACACGAATGTTCAGTTTGTTGTCTTACAGCCACATGTTCACCCTGGAGGATCGGCGGGTGATCTCACAGTTTAGCAGGAGTCCCCTGAGCTGGAGTGTTTATCTCAGAAACGATGACAATCAGCCAAAAGTATCCCCGGCTGTTTGATCAGCTCTTTGGCATTGTCCTCACAGAACGCCGCCGCCTCTGAGCTGGGATTAATATCACAGCCTGGTCCTGCATCACACTTTGTTCTCTGCAAGCACCTGCTGCAGAACAAACCGCTGTCCCGTCCAATCAGCCGTCACCTGAACCGGGTCCAGCTCGGCTGACGTTTGTTTACACCGAGGCTTCTGATTATGAGAAACCGCACAGACAGACCGACAGACAGTTTTTCCATTTCCTCTCTGCAGATGAGTCCCCCCCTCCTCCCCCTCTTCTCAGTAAAACGTGGAGCAGGAAATCGAAAACGTCCCGACACACAGCGTGTTGAATCTCAGAGATGTGAGAAGAAAAACTAAATGGATGTCTAACATTTGTAATCCTGCACGCCCTGCACCTAAAACAACTAGAATCCTGCAGGAAGGCTGATTTGTGTCAATATGATCTATCATAACCCACAACAGAGGTGCCACTGAGAACATAAACTCTGATCCTGACATTTCAGCTCTGTTTTAGGCTGCTGTGTCTCTGTATGCTAAGCTAAAGCATTTTCTATTGAAACAGTCCAAACTGTGGAATCTGAAGTTGTCGATTTTCTGCACCTGTGGCCTTTTTCTCGTCACGATTTACGTACAGATGATGAAACAAACAACAGAGTGGAGTTGAAGCAGCCTGTAGGGGGCCCCGATGAGCTCATGTGTGCACCTGTTTATCCCGGAGATGGACAAACGGGGTCAGTGGTGAGATTTTTCTCTTCCCCCTCTCAGCTCAGGCATCACACAGATCCCTCCTCATTTCTCTGAATCTGCCTTCAAACAAAAATGAAAATCCGACCGTACACGATGAGATTTTCCTCCTCCTCTTTTTTTGCTGACTGGCACGGTGGAGCCTCCTCTGTAGCTTTCAGCGCCGTCTCACCGGGGCCCCTGTCTTGTGCCATTTGTTTCAGTTAGCTGGTAATGTGTGCGGTTGTCAAAAGCGATTGGCTCTGCCGGCGTGAGGCGCGCACTCCAAAACGCAGCGGACAGTAAATTGTATTTTTCCACAGAGTTATTAGGCCATTATTATGGCGCTTGAAGTGAACAACGCCTCCCCGTCTTCACAGGCAGACAATTAGAATCATCATTAATCGCCACTATCAGCACATCAGAGGGGCAGAGGGGGGATAATGGAGTTATAGACCACTTATGGGGTAATCAATCAATGCGATCGCTAACTGAACGGTGCCAGGGCTGAGCGGCCGGTCAGCGGCTTCACACACAGTGTGTGTGAGAGGAATGTTTATGGCATGTTATTGTGCTAACGTCCGTCCCATCGCTCCTCTTGAGGTCATTTTCCACGCCGGCTCCGCAGAGCGCCATCACAGGCGGAGAGCCTGAACACATAAAGGCCAGATTAGAATAAATGATTGCTGTTATTGCTTTTCCTTGAGCGGAGCTGCTGGAACGTTTAGCAGCTAAACAGCCTGATATTTTTCTCAGGAGATGGTGAAGACCAAGCAGGAGCTCAGACAGGACTCAGACCGGACCTTGATGCTGCTGGCGTCATGTCAGGGCTGCTCACAGCCACCGATTGTAAAACAACAGGCTGTGTGCGCACGAGGCTTTTAATAAAATGTGAAAAACATGTTCGAAAATCTGCCTAAACTTTGCAAAGTCTGCATCCATAAAGGCAACTACGTGCTCACATATTGATTTCTAAAGTTATATGTGAGTTATTTTGGAGGATGAAGCATCTTTTATTATTTTTGTCTCATCTCAGGCTGTCAAAGGTCATTTTCTCATAAAAACAACTCGTTATCTTCTTATCTGAATTATTTATCTGCTCATCTGAAGATACGATGGGGACATTTCTGGTGCTAATGACCACATTTATCTAATTATCTCAAGGTACATTTTCTAATGATAATGAATTTAATTTAGATTGTTATTTCGGGATAACAACATGACGTCTGCTGTTAGATTTTACAGAGAGCTTGTTTTCTGAACAGTCCTGGCTGCTTCGTGGTTTATTCTGTTGGAATAACAGTGCAAACTTTCGCCTCACTCCTCCTGACTGCTCTGCTCTTATCACCTGAGGAAAACAAAGCTCAGCTTCTTCTGACGCCTTCATTTATGTCTGTGATGGAATGTCAGAGCTGTTTATTTGTAGAATGCCTGCACACATTTCCTCACGTTTGCTGTTAATTTGACATTTTGAGGCTTGACTTCTTGTGAAAATGAAGTTTTATTTCATCAGATAACCACAGAGAACTGTAAAACAGCCGGTGTAGATGATGTCAGGATGAATGAGTGTCGTGACTTGTTGCCGTCGGTGCTGCCCGCTCCTCGCCGCCTCCTCACCGCCTCCTCTCTCTCTCCTCTGTTCTCAGATGACCCAGGAACAGTGCACTCATAGGAACAATGTCCAGAGTTCAGAGAAACCACAAGTGTACAAAGTGGGAATATATGGCTGGAGGAAACGCTGCCTTTACTTCTTCGTCCTGCTGCTGATGATCCTGATCCTCATCAACCTGGCACTCACGATCTGGATCCTGAAGGTCATGAACTTCACCATAGTAAGTCGCACTTTTTTCACTTGCTGCTAATGTGTTTCTGTGAACCCGTCTCTGATTAATATTTGAGTCTGATTTTCCTGGATTATTAATCCAAAATTCGCTCAGAGGTCACATCTACGCTCACACCATGTCCCTGGTACACTTGTGTAGTAGTACACTTGTGGTGTGTTGGCTGTAGATGAAGTGTGAGCGTGTCTGCAGGAAGCGTGACGACCGTTGTGCTTGTGTTTATAAGGAAGCTCCACGTTGAAATTTCCCCTCATGATCCGCTGCAGAAAATAACTCTGTGATTTACAGCTGCATTCCTCCGCCACTCATCTTTGTCCTGGAAAAAAAAACAATCACAAAACAATTTGTTCTCTCCACACGGAGCGCATTTAAGACCTAAAGAATACACTCTAAAGCTGTCACCCTCCTGCTTCTCTCTGAGCAACGACCTGCTGCATCAAACTACACAGAAAATGCTGCTCAGAGGTTGTTTTCATGCTGCTCGTCCCACGCATCTAATTTGGTCAGCAGTGTTTGAATTATTTCAGCGTATGCAGATGATGTTGTAGTGTTTGCATCATTGTAGGTTCATGATCTGCAGATTGATAACACATGATAACACATTTAAACTTTGAGGGACCTCAAAATGCTTAATTGTGATAAATACAGTGGTCCCTCGCTACAGCGCGGTTCACCTTTTGCGGCCTCTCGGTTTCGCTGTTTTTTTTAGTGCAATTGTGCATGTTGCACCGTCTTCTGTGTCCTGATTGTCTGTAGACCATTGTCAATCAGTCTCCTCTGTGCCGTGTCTCCTGTTCGGTACAGAATGCGTTCAGCTTGCCAGGTTTACATAAATCTTCGATCGCTAGCAGTGTGCTGAACTATAATACTATAATACTGTGATATGTTTCTACGAAGGTTTGAACTCTAAATGTTTAAACAAGAGAGAAAAGTGCGAGAATGTTCATGCCTGTTGGACAAAAAGTCAAAAAACAAAACGTCCAAATAGCCTGAACACATGGGCTATGTGTTCATGTGTACTATTAGGCAATGTTTACATTTGTAACACAGTCTCATATACACGTTAGCATTGTTGTGATACATCAGTTACTACTGGCTAAAACTCAGACTGTTGGACATAACGCTTCAGTTTGTATCATGATTGATACAGTCAGTATTTTGCTGATGATAACGTTACTAAGAAACAAGCAGAGGTTCAGGTTTATCCCACTTTGTCCCAACGTTGTCAATGGCAACTGAGAAGTTAGGTTGGAATCTGCGGGGGGTGACGTTAGCATGCTAAGATTCAGACAGCTAGCTGTGACTTCGCTACGTTGCATGGATTGGTACTTTGTAATGTTATAACATCAAGCTAGCCAAGTATCGATGAATGAGACGCTGTTTTCTGCTCACTGACGCTTTAGGAAGAGTTGATTCTATGAATCCTTTGTCTCCAGTTGTTAGCATTCCTTCCTGCCCCTCCTGTGTTTCTTTTAGTCTCTCTGCTGTGATGAGTCAGTTTCAGACGCAGGATACAGCACATACAAACACACACGGTGGCTGCGGTGAATAAAACATGAGGTTTGTTTCTCGGCAGGACTTCAATATGAGCTCTCCATAAATCTGAGGCAGCTTGTTCTGATGTTTTAATGCATCTGCCCGCTGATTATAGAGAAAGGAAAAGATATGAAATAAAATTAGAGTAAACCTTCTGAAGTGGCATTTAGGAGGGGCTCAGTTTGAAGCAGCTCGTGTTGTTCTGCTAATTATTAGATATGACACATCTCAGTAACTGTTTTAATAATTAATAAACTGTTTCACGTCTTTTAATTTGAGTCCTCTGTGAGACAAACCATAGTGAGTGCATATATTTCTGCCTTTGGTTTGAGGATGGAGGCAGAAATGTGAGCATCGCCTGGACAAATGAAACCAGAACCGCCTCCATGTCATGAGCCCGTCTGAAGGAAACGCCGGCTTGAATGCTGAGTGTGTTGTGAGCGCACATAATAAACTTTACTTCATTCTGAGAGCAGCTCCCGCTTCACATTCATGGCTGCGACCTTGCCAAATTTCCTGTTGAAATCTGTAGTCAACAAACCACCGAACATGAATAAACAGGGAGCTTCTGAGGAGCTGCTGAGTGCTGGTGGTTTGACTGGAGAGGGGAAGGTCAGACCCCCCACCCTCCTCTGTGGGTCCTGCAGCACTGGCCTCAGTCTGCTCCCCCCTGGGACTCTGGCAGGAGGCGGCTGGTCCCTCATGTTCATTAATGTCTGCATGGCAGCAGTGATGCCAGCTTTGTGTCCTCTACCATAACATCTGTTTGCATAAACACAACATGTAAACCCAACGAAATATCAACATCTATAAATATACGCACCACATCTTCTGTCTGAACACATTTTGAGACAATTCAAACTCAGCTTTATTCATACAGCACCTTTTACACTCAAAATTGTCTCTGTAAGCGCTTCACAGAGACCGACAGCCTGAAGCAAGCAGACAGAGTCGGGAACAACTCCCTTTAACTGGAATAAACCTTGCAGGACCCGGCTCATGAGGAGAACCTTCCTGCTAACAGTCACATTTTAAACCACACTGTATTTTTTAATAATTGTGGGACCAAAAGCATTGTGTACCTGATAAAATGTCTCCAGATTGCTGGATTTCTAACACATGATCCATCTTTTAACAAGCAGAAAAGTTCTTGACCTGCACTTCCTTCAATCTCCACTTGAGGGCTGGCTCTAAAACTGAGTCCATCCCCATGGTGACTATTCATGTCCCTTTTATTCAGACTTCTGCATGAGTAAAGGTGTGACAACATGAGTAATGTTACATGCCCTTAAATGACACTTGGATTAACCAGTAGATTAGGACACTGCCACCAAGGCGGAACATTATATTCTGGTGATTTAAGTCAATCACATCAGTATTCTGAGCTGTGGATGGAACAATCTGAACAGAACAGACCAGAGAAAGATGTTTTGGACGAGGTGGGGAGCAGACGGCTCCTGAGGGAGGACTCACTGTGACTTATTGTGTTCCTGGTCCAGGTGGGAATCCAGGTCAGGCAGGGTTCAGACAATCAAGAGCTGAACTGAACTGTTAACAGCGCTGTGGTCTCTCCTCCTCCTCCTTCTCCCTGCAGGCGGCCTGGATCACTGGTTCTGAAGGAGTCGGACAGTCGGGCAGCTCATACATCATCCACCCGCTAAATTCTAAATCATAATCTCAATGTTTTTTTTTATTACGGTGGCTCTAATCCTCATCTGTAGGAGCTGCAGAGCTCATGTCATCCAGCCCCACAGAGCCGCCTCCTCCTCATTGGTCGGTTTCTTGTGTGTGGTGTTTGTGCAGGACGGACGGTGGCGCCCGGGGGGGTGGGGGGGACAGCGTTGTGTTTGACAACTTAATGAAAGCCTTAGATGAAGGTGGTAGCTCATAATTAGGTGCCGTCTTAATTGGGAGCATTTTAACTCCTTATTTTAAATTGATGGTGATTCTATTAACTTTTAATAACTTCAACGACCTCGAGCGCTCACAGACTCTGACCCTGAGAAAAGTACGTCTGCGAGGAAAATCAATAAAGGTTTACCACAGACTGTAATTAATCAATTCACAGAAGAGCGGTCTTTTTATATAATCTCATACTACGATATTTCAGATTAAGGTCTTAACCTGTTCTGTCTTTAATTTTTTTAATGTCAATCTAATTACATCTTTGGTGTCAGAAGGTCACAGCTTAAGACCATACAGGAACTTTTTTTTTACACTGAGCAGCAACTTCCTGTCTCAATCCTAAAAGAGGCAATATCGCCCAGCCCTACACTGAAGGTTGCGTTGTTTGGAAGGGCCGGTGGCGGCCATCTTTATTTGAAGACACATCATCTGAAACTTTCTAATCTCACAGTCTTTATTTTGAAAAGCTAGTCTAGTGAAATCTAGTGAACATCCTGGATTATCTCCTTTACCGACAGAGAACATAAGACAAACAGCAGCTTTCCCTGACCCTGTTAATTACCTGACTGTCCTCAGTGTGTGTCTGTCTGTGTGCGTGTGTGTGTGCTTCAGAGCAGTGCTCCCAGCTGTTGACCCGCACTAATGTGTTTTTTGAGGAGGCGTTTGTCGAGCGTGGAGCTCTCGAGTTGACACACATTCTCATAATAGCTGAAAGCACAAGTGGAGAGCGTGGCTCCATCCCTGGATGGATGAGATGTCTCAGCAGCTGATGCTCTGCGTGCTTCTTCAGGCAGGAGGCTGCACAAAACAAAAACACAGTGATGCTGGAAACCAAAACCAGATCAATGAGAGGAATCAGAGGTGAGTCCGTGGGTTCCAGACCAAGTCCTCGTTCAGCAGGTCAGAGCTTATATGAAGGTTTCTGGCAGCCTTACGATGACCCACACTGTGATATAACCAGCTGTACAAGCAGCAAGATAACCTCAGAGCTGCCGAGATGTTTAATCTGAGAGAGGAGCCTCTTTATGGCTCACACACACACACACACACAGCCTGTGAGTTAAATCCGGCCTGTCACATAAAGAGCTGTGCTGCTTGTTGTTGTGCTGCTTTATGGGACACAGTGATGCGGCGCAGTGGCAGCTGGAGAGTCTTCAGTCAGCCTCACACACACTGTTGTTTTCCATTAACCTCCAGGTGAGGCTGTTTAAGGTGTCCTGGAAGCAGATTATTATATTTCTCTGCACTGGCTGACGTCTCCGCCTCATTCACTTATTCAATGCACTCCTCCCTAATAAACAGCGCTTTACTGGAGAGAGCGGGAAATTGACTCCTCACACTCCTGAATGTAATCATCGCTTTGTGTCTCACACAAGTTTGGATTACACACACATGTCGTCGTTGCTGTGCGCCTGCCATGGACGTTCCACTGTACTTCATTTCCTGCCATTACTTATATATACAGAAGGACAATGCAGCGTGAGGACATAACATCTGACTTACAGGAGGAAAGAGACGCCATGTTTGAACCAGTCTAATTTACTTAATTTCCCCACAGAGATTAATAAAGTTAATCTTAATCTTAATCTTAATGAAATATATCTATACTGTAGCCAGCCACCAGGGGGGCGATCCAGATGTTTTGGCCTCACTACAGTCTGTGTTTAGCCATTAAAATGGTTAGGGTAAATCAAAACAGCCTCTTACATATTTTCCAATGCTTTAGATTCCTGTTGGCATTCTCACATGATAGCGCTAGCTAGCACATGTGTGGCTAACTGTTAAAATTATCAAAGCATTTGCAACAAATAGAATAGAATCTATTTCTATCTATTTCTATCTATCTCGCACTCTCCACGTTTCCAGTGGGAGTCGCAGCCGCCGCCTCCCCTATGGTCTAACGTCCTCTGTCCCCCATTACCGGCACGAGCAGGTCAAACCGGGACCCAGATTTCATTCTTGGGGGCGCTGCAGAGCCATACGGCCATGCCCACGGCAAATTTTTGCCACGGGGGACAATTTTGGGGACAGCTTGGTGACTTTTTGAGGTCGTCCAGGGGGCCGCTGCGAGTCGGCGGATAATCATACTAATAATAATAATTCCTTCAGTTACAACAGGGCTCCTGCACGTTTCGTGCTCGGGCCCTAATGAAACATCGATTTGAACTTCAAAAAATTCTTCAAAAAAACCTGTAGATAATAAATTTACAGTAATTTTGCAGTCATCATGTAGTGAAGCTCTGACATTGTGACAGTGTTAATGCAAAGCCTGAAAGATAAGATATAGAAACACCGTCAGGAGCTTTATGGATGGATCGCTGGCTTCCCTTCACATCTTATGAGCATCAAATCTCTTTCTGAAGATAAAATCATCAGCAGTCAATCTTTATCGACTTCCAGGAGGCACCGTTTTCCCAAAATGTCTTTGAATTCTTCACGTCCGACTGCTTTCCTCCCACAAACCTGTGCAATTACAAGTATTTTGCAGACAGAGAGACGCTACAGTAGCAGCCCATTTTCTCTGAGCAGACAGCGGCTCACTTGTGCAGCACTGGGACACTGACTAGATAAAGATCCCTGGGTGTGCTGAGGATTGTTGGTGACGCTGACAGGAGAAAGAGCAGTAATTTTCCCTCTGATTGCAGCCCGCCGTCCTCCGAGCAGCATTGATAAGCTTTACTCTCAGCGAAGAAAGGGGGCGGGGTGGAGAGGAACAAAGAGATGATGAGGAGGAGGAGGAGGATGACTGATACTTTAAAGTGAAAATGATAATATTCTTATTTTTCCGCTGGCTGTTAGTCTGTTATATCACCATGATAATACAGGTGTGTGATGATGCTGTCACTGCCTGCTGCTGGGTGTTTACACAGCTGCCTCCCCATTGATCCCATTGATCCTGAAGAAAACATCATAAAGTTACACACACTTTCTAACCACTGAATACTTTTTATGATATTTTCAAATTTGCCTGCCTCTGATTTCATCATTTCAACACTGGTAATTGTGGGAGTAAAGCATGTTTTTACCAAAAATGAATCATTTAAAATGTGAAATGTCTGCCAGCGCTCTCATGCAGCACTGTAAAAAGTGAAACAGTTTTTCACGTATAGATAGATACATTTGAACATGTGATGTCTCATTCTAACGGCTGGAAGTGTATGACAGTATAAGTATGAGTCTTTCTGAAATTCAGGTGACAGAAAAGTGGGAGAACAGGTGTAAAGGATTAGAAGAGCCTCTGGGCTCTCAGCTCCTTCGGTTCTTCTTCATTCACGTCCAGCCTCGTCCCCCCTGAATTAGTCCCAGGCTGCATCTGAACAGCTCGCTTTTGCCACTGAATGCAGAATCGGCTGCCGGCGGCGTTAAAGCCCGTCCTGTTGATGAGATCAGACTTACTGGCTCTTATTGGGGACAATTAAACCTCAGTATCTCCAGCAGCCTTTACTGAAAGGTCAACAGACAGAGGGACGGAAGAAAGAGCCCGGAGAGTGAGGAAAGGTCGACTCCACACCTTCAGCCGCTTGCTTCCACGTGTCCTCCATTGTGTGGAGGGAAATGGAGGGGCGAGTGGGGGGGGGGGGGGTGACCGCGGTGCTGTTTGGATCCGTGAAGCTGAAGATGCTAATTATATTTGAGGCAGGTTCATTCGGCACTCGGGGGATGACTAATAAAACCAAACTTCAAGATTTTATAGCCCCTAATGGGAAAATTAGCTTTGAGCAAGGCATCCAACAAACTGCATAATTACACAACATGAAGGGATTAAAACACAGAAACATACTGAGACGACAGGACGAGCCGCAGCTCAGCGGCGAGGGAAAAATCTGTGAAAACATCCAGTGAAAGAAGTGATGAGAGTGAATATACAGGAGGAGGACCTGGATCTGAGCGTCCTGCTTCCTGCTGGTCCAAACATACGCTGACATATTTCAGGTGCCCACACAGCCTGGACCCCCTCTGCATCAGTATTCATGTGTGGAAGGCGTCCTGCTTTAGCTGCTATCCAAACACTGGCAGCTCTGTTTGCTCTCACACCTTTCATACTTCCAGAAATAAACTGGAAGAAATGCACTGATGTGATGTCATCCTCGCAGCAGACTGTCCGCACAGTACGACCCGGCTGTGCAGAGATCTGAGGGTTTTTATCCGAATTTCTGATCAGCCGGATCAGATGGGACGGACCTGGCAGTGAGGGTGCACATGGGCGGCCCATAATTCACAGCTGCCTGCAGATTTACCAGGATGAAGGGGGAGTAATGAGCCTTGTGGGAGGACCGTGTGCATATAAATGTGAATTTTCCTTAATTAACTACTGTAGGCCTCCATAAAAAGCCCGCACAGCCTGTAAAGACTGTGGTGGGCGGCGCCATTGATTAACTGTGTTCTGATCGATCAGCAGGTCAACAAGGGAAAAAAAAATGCTTCTCCTGTGACTAGCACTGACGTGTGGAATTCAGCCTTAGCTTGGTTGATTAGCTAGTTGTGAATTAGCAAAGCTAACAGGAGATACTGTCCTATGTGTTTGCTCACTGGATTAGTAATTGACTCATCGATCGGGCTGAATGTGTTAATTTGATTCTATGGTTCAAACTGGTTCGATTCTGACTGGGGCCTCTCTGTGGGGTGTTTGCAGTTCTCCCTGGGCCTGCGTGGGTTCTCTCCGGGTCAATTGGTGACTGTAAAGTACCCGTAGGTGTGAGTGTGAGTGTGAATGGTTGTCTGTCTCTGTTGCCCTGCGATGGACCGGTGACCCGTCCAGGGTGCACCCCGCCTCTCACCCATAGTTAGATGGGATAGGCTCCACCCCCCCGTGACCCTGCACTGCAGGACAAAGCGGGTTAATGCATGATGGATGGATGGATGGCTCAAACTGAGATAATTAGCTAATACAAAATGTAGCATCTAGCATTAGCTTGGTTAAACGACAGCAGGCTAATGAACCAAACCAAGTAGCTGTTTCCAGTTTCACTATTATCTCAGTTTACCTGGACTCTTACACAGTCGATGATTTTTGAGGTTATTTTCTTTGTAATAGTTTTACCTGCCATCACCCCTCTCTTACAGTATTACAGTCTTTACACTGTTTTCTTCATCACAGTTACACACAGACACACAAGCAACCCACTGACTGGTTAAAACTCTACCAGTCTGTTATAGGGTTAACGTGAGTGACAGAGAACCACTAAAACTAAGGAGATTATTACAGTAGAGAGAACCTATAGAGCACAGTTAATGCTAACATTAGCATCACCATGTTGTCATTATTCAACTACTGCTCCAATTTAAAAATATTAAAACGTTTACTTTTAGAATTAAGTCGCCCACTCAATGAGCCACAGCTCTGAGTCTGCTTCCTGGTCAAACTCCAGAACCATCTGACCCTTTTTAAAAGTTTTACAGAGGAATCCGAGTTCGCTGATATTCAGTCAATGTTGTGGTGCCACAAATAAACTCCCATCATCACAAGAAAAAGTGAGTTCTGGCAGATAATTACCGTCTTGGTGTTTGATCACTTACAAAACGCACACACACATAAAAAGGCTGAAATACTCGGCTAATGAGGCATCAAGTGTCTATTGTGAGAGATGAAATGATTGTGACAAGAAGGTTATTAGTCTGAGGCTCGGACAGCAGCTCTGCGCCACATTAATTAAAACTGCTGACATACCCTTGAGCAAGGTCCTTCACACAGCCAGTTAACCTGGAGCGCGGCGGGTCAGGACGTCTTCCAGCAGAATGAGAAGCAGTTTGCCTCCACTTGTTTTTCTGACTTAGTTTACTGACAATTAAACAGCGTTTGAAATCTCACTATGACGCCAAGACAATAAACTCAATAACACAACATGTTGGAAAAATGAATATAGGATTAGTAGAATTACAAGTTTTGCCAGTTTTTAGCGGATGTTTTGGTTCATTTCTGACCTGACTCGTTTTTCTGTTTGGTTAAAGGTCGGGGAGGAGATTTCAGTCTGATGCACTTTTTGTTAAATTAGTGTAACTTCTCTTTACAATCCGATAGCAACCGATTAGTTCGGCAGTTTCGCTTTAAAACGAAGAATATGAATCATCTGTGGAAGCTATAAAACACTAAAAACATCAGCCAATCCTCCGGGTGGACCCTGCGCGGAGTATTGGCTGGTTGTCACTCTCTTCCTGCTCTGCACTCACCAGAGAGGTACGTGCATGATGGCCGAAGTCACAGACTGGTTGGGAGGCGTGGCTTCGGGGTGAGCTCCGAGAGAAAGGGGCGTGTGTTTACTTTCAAAATCTGGCTGACTCTCACTGAGTTTTCAAAATCTCCTACCCTACCTTTAAGTTCTTTAAGCTCCATCCATCGCTATCTCAACCTTATGCCTGATTAATCTACATTCAGGCAAAGAAGTAGAGCTTCAGACTGTGATCCTGCTGTACAGTCGACCCCACACCCTCAAGTGGCCATCTTAAGAATTGCAGTTGTCGTTTGTCTATCATCTTCTTAGCTACCATGACGATGAGTCCCACCCTGATGTGCAGATTTCACATGCACAGCAGGAATGCTGATTTTTAGTGTAGTCCAACCAGGAAGTTAGCATTAACCCATTCATACCTGCATCACATGACCACAGAAGCGTGAAAACACCGATAGAGTCATCACCTTATAAAACTGGAAGAACTTTTTCTGTATGTACCAGACAAAGCTCACCTCAGGCTCTCCGTCTCTCTCAGGTCTGTTAATGATCTGGATTGCATCAGCACCGCTCTTTGAAGCCGTCAGCAGCATTTGATGAAGACATTTTATCTGTCTGGCACATTCTGTACGACCCGTCTGACCTCAGGCTACATCACTGATTATCCTCCATTTAACTAAAGTCCTGTTTCATTTATGAGGAGGAAGAAAAACATGATGGCATGAGGTGGAGGGGGAAATGGGACACAGAGCAGAGAGGGGAGAGGGTTCAGAGAGAAGGAACCTGGAAGGAAAGCGGGAGGTTATACAACAAGCACAAGGTCAGAGTCTGTTTGAAGTAACGCCGGACTCCCAGAGGACCATCGGCCTCTGTGTGTTTCAGGGTTTTCAGCAGCGCTTTATAGTCAGGGCGGTCCACCTTGACTGGGGGAGTGCATCCACGCATGCATACAGTAAAATAAGTGTTGGTTAAATATGTTACTGCTCCATCTATCACCTGTTGCTACGGCAACAACTTTTTTATCGAGTAGACGCTAATTATCTGGAAACTGGAGAGCAAAGAGCCGTGTGCAGCTCCAGGGACGAGCGATGATGCTCGTGGTTAACCCTGTCACACAACAGCAGAGGTTCCGTGCAGACCCAGAGCTCTCGGTCTTCCTTGCTGAGCTGCAGCTTTGTTGTTTAACTCCGTACCGTACATTTAATTCCTGCCGCTAACAAACAACGAGCACATGACCTCTTTCTCGCTCACGCCCTCCCAGGTGTGCGTACGCACACACACACACACACACACACACACACACTGCCCGGTTTCTTCGGTTAGTTTCTTATCAAAGGCTACTGATGTGTTGTAGTTTCCTGCTATGTTTGATGAATGCATGTGGTTTTCTGTAGTGTACAGTAATGGAATGAAAATTATCTCCTGTAGTTCAACACATCATCACACATGGTCTTCTACGACATTAAAAAGGACCATATGTTTAAAAAGACACAGATCTCTAGACAAGGAAAAAAACTACTTTCAAAATAAAAGCACAGAGCTCCAAGTAGTTTTGTTGCTTTTGACTTGAAGTTGTGACTCAAAGTGATAGAAGTGACACAAAGGCCTCCTGATGAGGACTTTCTATGGACGTTTCAGGAAGTGCTCTGGTGTACAGTCAGAAAGGATCCTGTGTGATTCCACGCAGATAAACGCCGTCTGTCTTTGAGCCGCTGTGAGGATCAATATTGACATCGACCGATCCGGCCGCTATTATGTCCACCTTGGCAGGAAGGGCCGTGGGTCTTTGTGCTGCGCTCGGCGGGCGGTCCCGACAGAGGGAACCGTCGATGACAGAATGTTCCATCAGTTTGTGCCCGTCATGCTGAGAGACAGAATGTCTGACAGGGAGACAGGCAGCTGTCCTCAGACTCAAGCCTCCATCCCACTCATGCTCACACATCGTTATCAAAAAGGAAACGTGGCGTCATAGCAGATGATATGAGCACGCTGTTACTGCTCAGTAACTGGAGACTAGAAAGATGAACCTGTTTTAGTTTCCTAAATGTAAAAAAGAGTGACGCGTAGTTATCGGTCCTGAAAGGTAGCCACAGAATACAACTTCCTGGTCTCCAGATAAGTGGATTCTCCAGTTTTATGTGGGCAATATGGGCTCTTTCTTGGTTATGTTGTATCGATACAACACAGAGGTGTATGGGAACCGGCTCGCTTTTGTAGCCACCCTCAAGTGGCCCATGGAAGAACTGCACGTTTTTGTTGAGTCCATGTTGGCTTCAGTTTTTCAGCCCTGGATGTTAGTGTCTCCTCACGACACCTGCTTGTTTTGTGAGCTGATAGGAGGCTAAAAATGAGTTTATTTTATGTTGTCTTCTGAAAAAAAAGATAAACAGCAATTGATTGTTGGAGTGAAAAAATAAATCTTGAATCAAAAGTCCTCAGATACAGTCTCGGGTTTGTTTACTGAACATTTCATGAAGCTGTTGAACAGTCATGAAACCACTTCTAGAGACAGCAGCAGGTTGTCCTGTGATGATGCCGCCTCCTTCTTGTA
Organism: Parambassis ranga; assembly: GCF_900634625.1. Lineage (NCBI taxonomy): Eukaryota > Metazoa > Chordata > Actinopteri > Ambassidae > Parambassis > Parambassis ranga. Next base: position 1,511,219 of record NC_041034.1, on the reverse strand, counting down.
GCGTTCCTGCTCTTTTCAGTCACGTCTTTGCGGAAATAATTACTCACTGTGGGACAAATAAAAGTTGAACTTGCTGTATTCCAGGGAAAAAAAGTCTGACTCATCAGCAGCGAAGCCGTGCAGCCGCCGTGTCCTTCCAAAAACGGCTGGTTTTGGCCGGCAGGGTGGAGCTTCAGGTGGATTTATGGTTTCATTTCATTTAGCTTCATTTCAATCTGGATCCAAAGACCAAAGAGCTGCTCGGGAAGCGTGAGCTTCACCGTGTGCAGCAACAGCAGAGAGAAAGCAAACTTTCTGACCTTGTTGTTCTTTTTAAAATTTCATGAAGGACATAAAGAAAAACAAACGAGGCTGAAGAGTGCAGCTGGCCGGCCTCCACCCTGCTCCCCGCATGGGCGGAGGTTAATAGGAAAAAGTAGCTGTGAGAGATTTGGAAATATCCCGCCTATCATCATCAGCCTGCAGGGATTCGGACAAAAGGATGGATGATTTTCTCCACCTATTATTCACTATTGAGGAAGAAGAAAGTGCAGAAATATCCAATCTGTGCTGCTCTTTACGTATTCATATATTTATATCTGTCCTGCCTTGGATTGCATTGCCATGTGGCAATTTTATTTTCAAATGAAAAATAGCCAATATTTCTTATATATATATTTATACATATAAGTCCATTTTCCTGCCTTTTCATTTATTACATTTTTATGTGTGTTGGCTATGCATGAAAATATTCCTGGCTGCGGCTCTCCTGCCTGTTTAGTCCAAGAGTTTGTGCGGTGAATTGCGTGTGTGCTCTCTGAATGTTATCTCCCTACAAATCCTGAAGAAGCGCCGGGCGAGTATGACTGGAAGTTGTCAGCTTTATCTGCCACCCCTGCCTTTTTGATCTCTGCCTTATGGGGCTTTACTGAATGAAGTGAAGTCATGCATAAACACAGCAGACACAGAGCGATGCCCTCACACACACACACACACACAGGAAAAGTCAGAAAGGTGAGAGAAACACACACAAAAAACCCACAAACTAATCCTAACAGCTGGAGGCCAAATGAAGCGTCTGTCCTCTTATTGTTCAGAGGAAAAAATATACACAGCAGCAGCGATGAAAGTTTATGGGTCTAATAACGTTAATGACATATTTCTCTGGATTTGGGGGTCCGAATGTTGGTTCTGAAAGTTTCCTGTTGATGTGCATCAGTTCTTAAAAAGGTCTGATAGAAAGGAGGAGGAGGGCTGAAAGTGTGTGCAAACTATTAGAAGAGGAATTTCTACATCGTCTTCTTTAAAAAGACTTTTTCAGCTTGTTTCATCACAGATTTTAATCTGCAGCGATATTATTCCAGACTTTTTATGAGCCGTCCCAAACTTTCGGTGAGTGGAGTTCACTCAGAGTTTCCTTAATCACTGCTAATTAATCTGTAATCTAAAACGAACGGCAGTCACAGTCCATAGATCACATACAGCAGCTGACAGAGGTCACAGATTAAACAGCAGCAGATTAGAACATCCTCAATGAAACAACACCACAGCAGGGAGCTCTAAAGGAGACGGACCTGCTGAGGCCTTCAGTGCCTTCAGTGTATCTGTGGATGCTCTCATTCATCCAGGTCTTCGTCATTTCCAAGAGGGATTGCCATGAATTCACCCAGAAGAGTCGTCACCGTTGAATGGAATGCGTATTTATTTACAAGTAATTGACGATGACGCCCGTCCCGCTGAGGAGTCTAGGGCCCCCTGGTCAAAGGGGCGTTGGGGTTGGGGTGGATGCCTGTGAGACGAGAGATAATGAGGACGAGCAGAGATTTCTAAATGCGAGGTGATGTGACAAGGTGGCGGGTTATGTAGCTACTGTGATTGGATGAATGAAAGACAGAAGAGGCAGGACCAGAAAGGCGCATGTGAGAATAGGGCTCAGTCTTAAACTACAGTAAACCTCCCATGTTGAAATGATTATATAAATAATATATTACAGGTTTGTGCTCCTCCTCTTTGCCCGCATCTGGATTGACTGGGTGTTTAGGTGGATTCTGCCAACATGGTGACGGGTGGATCCCAACCTCTGGGTCACTGACACTTCATCAGTGACCCATCAGTGAAGTTGCAGATTATATTATAGATTATTCCAACATCCTGTGTGTAATTATTTGCTACTAATGTTGTATTTGTGACACGTATGTTTTCAAGCTCCTACACGTTATGCCTGTTTACACAGTGGCTGCTAGCGTTACGGCTAACAGGAGGGTTGTCTAGTGTTAATAAAACATTAACCCCTTGACAAACAAATCATGAACGTGGACAGCCTTTTCTGGTTGTTGACGAGTCATCACTACATCCAGTGGCAGTGCAGATGTTAGCTCCCTATCATTGAAAGCTTGGTTGTCAGTGTCAAAGCTGTCACTGCTGGTTAGCTAATGCTAGCTACTGTCAGACCTCCAAACCAACCAACCCAGTGATGTCACTGTCTCTCATGTCTCTACATGTTATGTGTGTAAATGAAATAGTTTTAATATCACCTCCCTGACACTGTTACACCTGTTGTTATTTTCAGATGGATAATCCATCTTTTCAATGATGCTAACTGCTAACTGTCGGGGTTTGATTTCCTCTTTAAAACTGAGAGAAAATCCAAAGTCTGTCTCACTCTGTGACCCACATACACATGAACAGAGTCCAGGGGGACCTTTAAGTGGTAATAAAGAGCACACGTGTGTCCATGATGCATGCAGCTGTCATGCTAATGCAGGCAGTATAAGCTGCACAGAGAATGAGCATCAGCAATAAAGTGTGTGCACACGTTTCCATAAGAGCGCTTTAATATTTATACACGCTGACATTAATGGAGCCGTGACAGCAGCTCTTAAATGAGTCATTCTTTGATGCACAGGCAGAAAACTCTGCCTCTGCATGTTGCAAACTTTTCTCCCTCTAACTCAGTATCAATCTGAAACTAAAATGGCAGTTAGCTCCTGTGTCTGTCCCCGTCGCTCCCTCCGCCTGTCTGAGAGCTGCTGGGCGTCTCTTTGATGGCACTCATGCCTTCCAGACGGGGCCATTCAATCTGAGAGCGGCCCTGAGATTCAATGGAAGTTTGTGCATCGTAAATTTCACTACACGCTGCAGAGGAGGGCAGGGTTCTTATCGAGGACCTCTTCCACGGCGTCGGGGAGCTTCGGGCGCCGCACAAAGACCTCATTTAAACTGTCTCTTCCGAAGAAAGGAGCAGGGAGGAGACGCAGATCAAAGGCAGAGCTGCTGTGGCACTGACTGAGCAGACTTCCAGGGAGGCGACAGGGAGGTTAGATTTCTTTAACAGATTTATCCAAAGTGGCTAACAGCTTCTCCACAGGCATTAAACACCTCAAAACACTGCAGTCTTTATGTTTGTAGAATACTTTTTATTAACAGAAGGCAGGTTCTAAACTTTAGAGACACAACCTTTGGAGTTTGGACTCTCCAATAGTCCCTGAATGCGTCTATAAGCTCACATTTCCATATTCATATCCAAAGCTCTTTATTCTACACGTCTTACAGATAAATTCTCCAAAAGTACATCAACAATATTCTGTCAAAAATAAAAAAAGTCCTCCTGTTGATGGCCGGGCGGGTAGAGGAGGTAGAGACAGAGGAACAAAGGATTCCAGGGTCTTTAACACACTAAACTGTGACAGTGCCTGAACCTCCTTCGATGAAACGTTGACACCAAGCTCCTCCAAGAGCCATAAAAACAACAAACGCTTCCAATTAGACCTCAGTTATTACTTCATTATTTAGAAGATAGTAGCTCCATTTTGACTACTGTCACAGTTTATTCATAACACAGTGTGTGTGTGTGTGTGTGTGGCTGTGTGTGGCTGTCGGGCCTATCCAGATGTGTTTTTTTCTGAGTGTGAACACCTCGAATCCGGCAGTATCCAGTTTGATTTCAATCCGGCTAGATCCACCTCTCGTGGCTCAAATGTGGCTCAGGTGTGAACGCAAATGTGGCGAGCGAATCCGGCTAGCGACATGCTACTTCCGGTTAGCGATGTGCTACTTCCGGTTAGTGATGTGCTACTTCCGGTTAGCCATGTGCTACTTCCAGTTCACAGGGCGCGACACGGGACAAAAAACCGCACGACGCACGCGCACACACGGTCCTACCGCGGCCTGAACGGACTCTGTATATTACGAGGCGCCACCTAGTGGTTTGAAGGACAGCAAACAGGCTAGATGAAGCCGGATTGAGTGCGGACACAAGTGTGTGCTAGCCAGATTTGAAAATAGGTCTGAACGCATCCAGCTTAAAGGCTGTCTGGGCTCAATCCTACTCTAGCAGGAATGACTTTCTCCAGTGTGAACGGGGCCTCAGTGTCTCTGCAGTGCAGGTTAAGTTTAAAAGTGACTCCATCCTGCTGATCATCTCTTGGTGATGAGAGCAGCTTTGTGTTTGCTGAGGAAGAGCTCGGACAGGATGATTCCGTTGTTAATGCTTAATGGAAATGGAAGCCTGGAGGCCAGCAGACACATACTCTATGCTGGCAGGCTGTCCACACACTTCAGTCCATGTTGGTGTATTTAAAGACTGAAGAAAACAGGAAGATCCTGAAGGACACACACTGGTTCAGACCACACTGACGATAAAGTCATAGAACAGGATGTGAGACTCAGACAGACACACAGTCTGTCCCATAGGGGGCGCTCTCCACATCGTGTTTGTCTTCATATAAAGTCATGTTGTTGGAACAAAGCCCTGCAGCCATCTTTAGTACTGATTAGTAGTGATTATGTTTATCATGTTGATATTGATCTGCAGTTTTGATAATATTCCTCGTCTTTTGGTGGTTTTTGGAGAGCTTGATGATTATTATGATTAAACCGAGGACCGTCACACTTACGTATGGCTGCGGGATCCAGAAAGTCTGTACGTCTATGTAAAGAGTTTGTGTGAACACAGACGTCTGCACAGAGGCTCACGCTCCTGCTCAGAAACCCTGTAGTCTTTTATAGATTGATTGATTTATTTGTTTGTTTTTGGGCAACAAATCTAATCAAATTGAGTCAACACATGAGAGCAGGCAGAATTCAGTTTAATAAAAAATCAATTTATTTGCATGATTAGCAAAGCAGGTTTATTTATACAGTGCATTTCATACACAGCGGCTGACTGTGCTGCACAAACACAAACTCACAGTACAGAAAATATTAAAAAATAAGAACACAAAGGACAAAATACAAGGCAATGAAAGGCCTTCCTACCATCAGACACAGATCAGGTGATATTAACCCTCACTGTGTGCTCTGATTGTGTGTTTGTGAATCCAGCTCGTGTACAATAACCCCCCCACATCCAGCCTGCAGGCCTGTGTATTCACACGTCAATCACTGCCAGCGTGGAGGCCCTGATGGTGCGCTGCCATGGGCCTCAGAGGCCCCACCATCCATCCCAGATGAAGATGAAGTTAATAGGAAATCTATCGGCCTGTGACACTGATGTGTGGCAGCCGCAGGCAGCGGGAGCAGAGCCGGAGTCTCTGACACACACTGTGTGACCTCCTTCTGTTTTGTTGAGAGGAGCTTTCTACGATGTTTGTCAGGAGGCGGCTAAACACTGAGGCAACGTTCATAATTAAAGTTCCCTCGGTGCATTTTTAAAACTTTTTGTTTTAGCATGCTGACAATCCTAAACACTAAAGTAACTTTGAGTCCTGTCCTGTCTTACATTAGTCTTAAACATTATCTGTTTTGTCATCTTCTTTAATTGGAACTTCGAAGGGTGGTTTTGCCATAGTTTGCCATCTTGATAGGGGGCGCTGTTAACGCTGGATTTCACATTTAACCAACAAAAACGGAGAAGAAGAAAATTCTCTCCAGCAACTCTCCAGCTAGCTACCAGCTAATAGCAAAGTGTCCCACGATCACGCTGCGGAGGAAAACTTCAACCTGTGAGCTAGAGGTTTTGTTTTTTTTGGGTGTGACGATGGCGTTCCAGTTAGCTAGCTAACGATGACGTCCCCTCACATAGTGTTTTCCTGGTGATATTTTAGGAAAGCAAAGTATCTTAAACTTTGCTTGTAGTAGCAGTAGTTGTAGCTCAGAAATGTGACGTTGGCTGCTTTAGTTAATAAAGGTGCAGATGATGCTGGTGTGCTAGCTTCCAAGCTACGTGTGGGTGTTACGGACCAATCAGCGTCCTCTGAAGAAGTGCTGTCAGTTCTGTTTGTGTTTTAGCAGCGACTGTTCATGAAGACTCTGCTGGTGTAACAGCGCTGACGTATTTGACGGCAGGTTTGGAGCCACTTGATCCTCATTTGGAGTCCGACATGTGGTCTCTGCTCCAGCTCATCACACTGTTCTCATGTCATTTCACACGTTGTTATTTTCAAATGTTAGATAAACCAGCTGGTGGGGGGGCAGCTGTATTCCTGTGATGTTCATTCTGTCCGATGTGCTTGTGGTTTAGCGGTGATTGTTTCTTCTGGTGTGATAATGCTTTGTCTTAGTAAAAGTCTCATTTCAGCTCATATTTTCCTCACAGTCCTGCAGACTGACAGGTCCTCTGCAGCTTGTTGATGTGATTGGTTGAAATCAGCTTTTTTATCTGTTATGTTGCTCACAGGCTTGTTTTTGTGTTCACATATTGCAGCGCTGTCAATATTTCAAGTGAAACACATACATACAGATGATGGCAGTAAAGTGCATGTGATGAGCTCAGCTTCCACTCTGACAGTGTTACGTGGAGAGGTTTACTCTTTAAAACGTAACCAAATCCAAACTGAGGGAATGAAACACAGTGATTCAGATTCCTCTGCATTAGTGTGGACATGAACTCTGCTGCTGTCTGTCTGTGCTCGATTGTTTTCATCTGATTCTTTTGCCGGCCTCCCCCTCCCTCTCTCTCTCTCTCTCTCTCTCTCTCTCTCTCTCTCACTCTCTCCCTCTATCTGTCTCTCTCTCTCTCTCCCTCTCTCCCTCTGTCTCTCTCCCTCCCTCCCCCTCCCTCTCTCTCTCTCTCTCCCTCTCCCTCTGTGTCCCTCTTCCCTCTCTCTCTCTCTCTAACCTCTCTCCCTCTCTGTCTCTCCCTCTCTCTCTCCCTCTCTCACTCTCTCTCTCCCCCCCCTTTCTCTCTCTCTCCCTCTCTGTCTCTCTCTCTCCCTCCCTCTCCCTCTCGCTCCCTCTCTCTCTCCCTCTCTGTCTCTCTCTCTCTCTCTCCCCCCCCTCTTTCTCCCTCTCTCCCTCTCCCTCTCTCTCTCCCTCCCTCTCCCTCTCTCTCCCTCTCTCCCTCTCTGTCTCTCTCTCTCCCTCTCCCTCTCTCTCTCTGTCTCTCTCTCCCTCTCTCTCTCTCTCCCTCTCTGTCTCTCTCTCTCTCTCCCTCTCTCACTCTCTCTCTCCCCCCCCCTTTCTCCCTCTCTCCCTCTCCCTCTCTCTCTCTCTCTCTCCTCCTCTCCCTCTCTCTCCCTCTCTCCCTCTCTGTCTCTCTCTCCCTCTCTCCCTCTCCCTCTCTCTCTCTCTCCCTCCCTCTCCCTCTCTCTCCCTCTCTCTCTCTCTCTGTCTCTCTCTCCCTCTCTGTCTCTCTCTCCCTCTCTCTCTCTCTCCCCTCTCTCTCTCTCTGTCTCTGTCTCCCTCTCTCTCCCTCTCTCTCTCTCTCTCCCTCTCTGTCTCTCTCTCTCTCTCTCTCCCTCTCTCCCCTCTCTCCTCTCTCTCTCCTCCCTCATCTCCCCTCTCCCTCTCTCTCTCCTCTCTCCCTCTCTCCCCCTCTCTCTCTCCTCTCTCTCTCCTCTCCTCTCCCTCTCTCCCTCTCTCTCTCTCTCTCTCTCTCTCTCCCTCTCTCCCTCTCTCCCTCTCTCGCAGTCGGCCATGTTTCGCCTCATTTGCGCTTCAACACTTCGCCTCTCCTTCTCATTTTCTCTCCACCCTTATCTTGCTCTCCGTGTTTATCTATCTATTTTAGTCTTATCTCACTCTGACTTCATCAGCACCCCCCCCCCTCCTGCTATCCTTTTCTTTCATCTTTCATTCTGGGGTTCTCCCCCCCCCCCCCCCCCCTCCTGCTTTCCCATCCCATTGATGGATGATGTGGTGCCGCGTCGAGGGCCTCAATCAGAGGAACGAGGGGGGGAGTAATCTCAAAGCCAATTCCGCTGATAGCCATCACAGGGTGTTGCTACATGACGCCGCAGCTATCACCTGTGGAACGGGAGAATGGGAGCAGCCTCCAGGTGGTGCTTCGCTCAGGCTGCAGGACAGACGGGGGAACTTTTGTTGTTGTTGTTGTTATCAAAAAGATCAATTGAAAAAGGTATTAGTTTGGAGTTCGGCCATCTTGGCTTCCCGGCAGGCGCGCGGGGCCAGCGGTGGCTGATTGAAGGAGCACTCAGTGATGCAGCATCGGCCGGGGAATGGATTGCATTGTGCCTGTACAACAGCGCTTCATTTTACTCCGCATGTGCGTGTTGGCAAAAGGCTCACAGGTGGCCAGAGCGCGCTTTCATGTACTCATTTGCATTTGAAATGTAGACGCAGCTTCTGCTGGTAAATGAGAGAATAAAGGAGAGAACAGCTTCTCTGTTGTTTACCTGTGGCACACACACACACACACACAGTGTGTACACCTGAGTAATAAGGAAATAAATAGTTGTGCAGTTTTATTTCTTATTAAATGATTTTGTTTGTAAGTCAGACTTCTGAGAGTAAAAGTCAGAATGAAGCAGGTTTCCTGCCAAAAGTCCGTTAGTCAGGTGTGGAGGGGGAAAACCTTAACAAGTCACATATAGCCTGTGTTAGTGACCTTAATGAAACAGATGTTGCAGTGACTGTGTGGATACATGGGAGGGGTGAGCGTTAGTTAGGCAGGCGTAGTCACAGTGGGGGGCCTTCGTTGTCAAGGCGACCACACTAACTATATCGTGCTGAGGGAATCCCTGATAAAGCCTGATTTATCGGGGCCCGGTAGGAATGTCCCGTTAGCTCCGCGGCCTGCTGGTGATGAGTGTGTAATGTTGCTCCGTCAGCTCTGATAGGTGCTCAGACACACGCCTCCATGTGATGCCTCTGAGCCATTCGTCATCACTCGCTGACATGCTGGAAGGATGTTTAAGCTGCCTGAAGGCCAAGATTTACACGGACAGTAATTTAAATCCACTAATCCGCAGTCCCGCATTATTTCTTCTTTTCTGATTGTTATGTCATCATGGAGCTGACTGGAAGTGACTGACGGCAGGAAGCAGCACGGGCGGGTTTCATCATGCTGTGCCTGAAAGTTAAGGTTTTGTGGACGTAGGGAAACAAATGCATGAAAGGCTTTGTTTTGTCTGTTGCTGCATCCCCTGTTCAGGAGAGAGACTGTCTGAAGTCCCTGTTCAAAGGCTCCTTCACATGCAGCCGAGACAGACCGAATGACTCTGAAAGATTTCAGCTCGGCCGCTGAAGCCACGGTCCAGTCTGGAAGCCATTAGCTGCAGGAATCCACGTAAACACGGCGTCTTTCAGACTCGGCTCAGTCATCTCTGGGTCTGGGAATGTGTTTAGATGGAGAAAATACAACACAAGCTGTAAGCATGTTCACTTCTGCTGTGAAGTTTGACATTTTAACATCTGTGACGTCTAAGACAAGACTGGGGAAATCAATCCGGCTAGAGCGGGATTCGGGCCGTATCTGGATAAATCTGGATTGATTTGAAACTCTCTAAATAAACTGCTTTTTGAACTGGAAAAAAACAAAAGAACGAGCGACACGAGACAAAAAAATGCACACGCAGTCCTACCGCGGCCTGAATGGACTCTGTATATTACGAGGCGCCACCTAGAGGTTTGGAGGACAACAAACAAGCCGGGTTAACCTGGATTGAGCGCAGACACTTGTGTGTGACGTATCCAGCTTAAAGGCGATCTGGATTCAAGCCTACTCTAGCTGGACTGAGTCTCTCTCCAGTTTGAACGGGGTCTAAGAGGATTGACTGACTTTTGGAGTCAGCCCTTAAATGGTAATCTGAGGGACTGTAAAAACACAACCTTACCCAACAGCTGTCACTTCAGAGATGTGAGGGGTAACATGTAGACTGAAGCTGAATATCTGTGGCTGTGTGTGGTGAGTGTATCTTCTGTCCTCACACAGAATCATAACTTAGGCTCAATATTTATTTCGACATGTAAACATCGAGCTGCATCTGAAAGCCTTTAGGTTGTAGACCCCCTGTGTTGTGTCTTTGATCCCAGAATAAGTCGTCCTGTGTGGGAGTGACCAGACACAGATTGTACCTTTAACCACACACAGGTGTGGTTATGCAAACAGTCTCCAGACTCCTCGTAATATCTTCCCCTGGAGACGTCTGTGTTTGCTCTCGCTGTAGGTGGTGGCTTGATGCATATCGATGCAGACGCTCAATAACAGGCCGGCAGCTCTACATTATTGACAGCTGCGACTCTTGGCTGTCTGAGGATGCCAGCTTCAGAGGAGAGCGTGGAGGAGCGCGGCGGGCAGGCAGAGATGGGCTGGATACCGATAAGAGCACAGATATGAGCCGAGTGAAGTTCATGTTACATCAGTCTTTATATTTCCTCCTCCTCCTCCTCCTGCCTCTCTGCTGGAGCACAAACAAATCTGGAGAATAACGGAGGGAACTCAAGGCACAAATGTTATTTACAAGATTTTTCTCATAGAGCAGGTAAACACACACACACACACACACACACACACACACACACACACACACACACACACACACACACACCACTCTCGCATGAGCTGCATGCACAAGCAGGCGCACACTCACAGGGATGTGAGGAAACACACACACAATATATTCTCAATAGCTATCCAGCTGATAGGGTGGTGACAGTGGAAGCAACGCTGGCTGGAGTATAGATCAGTTTAGTCCTCATTGCAGCAAACGTAGCAGAGAGAGAGAGAAAGGATTAAGGTGGGGAGAGTGTTGGATGAGCGGGAACTTGTGTGATGAATTATGTCCGAACCTCTCACAGCTTCAGACAAGCGGGGGGAGAAAGACCCAGATAACTCCTCCAAGAGGCTGCAGTGGTCCCTGACAGTGGAGGACACGATATTCCTGCTGCTCAGCTGGCTTAGGTCCTGAGAACTGATTCAGTGAAGTTTCTGTGGAAACAGCGAAGTTACTTTCTTAGTGATGAGCTCTGCTGCACTGTCACTCTGTCACACACTGACTCATCGAGGCTAACTTTATATCATCATCCAAGACAGAAGGATGACCTGTGGAGTCGATTCACCACGCCACCAGTGAGGAGAAGGAACCAGACACTGGTAAACTACCACAGGACACTGTCTCTGAGCCACATCAGTCTCTAGGAAACACAGAGATCACATCTCATCATACCGGCTGCTGGTGGAGGGTTTCTATACTAGATGATTCTTCCTCACTGGATGGACTGAGGTCAGACCCTACACTGACTCACCACACCATCTAGTGGTTCAACGTGGTAGTGTGCAGGGGGTTTGTTCCACAGTTAGCTGGTTAACATGCTAGCTTCACACATGTAGGTTGTTGGATGATTTCTACAGCAGTAAACAGTGCTGCTAGCTGTTTCCTCACTGGTAGGACTGAGGGCAGACTGTGGTATTACAGCTTGCAACTATCTGGTTAGCATGCTAACTTTGATCTGGATGCTGGATGGATGATTTCGATACTAGACGTGGACACAGCTAACTGCAGTTCTCCCTGCGTGGACTGATGGCAGACACGGTGATACAGTGGCTCATTACACTTTCTGATGGTGCAAAACAGTGTTGTGCAAGAGACTGCGGCTTGTAGCTTGTCAGCATGCTAACCTCAGTATGAGCAGATCTTGGATTTATTGCTAGCTGTATGGGTTTCCTTAGCAATGGAACAACAATCTCCTGAGCTAATATAACCATCACTGAAGCTGCTGAGAGCCTGAGTATGTATGTTTTGTTATTGTTGGATGTGTGCATGTGTTATACGTGCAGACTGTGAACACACATTCCACATGCTGGTACAGTGAAGGCCCCCCATCTGCCTGCCCCCCCCCTCCAGTCCTGCATCTCTGTGGCTTAACGTAGCAGCGTGTGTGGAGTGAAGCTTTACTGCCCGGACAAATTGCTGTTCATGAGTATTCATGCCTCAAGTGGAGGCTCCTGTTTGCAGCATTTCCAGATGAGAATTTATTTGAATGACCAGCTAATGCAGCATTCGGAGTTTGGTAAGGGGACTGTGCACAGAAAATGTTTCCGCTCCTCCGTCATCCATTTTTCCGAGTGTGAGTGTACAGAAATACTTCTATTTTAACCAATCCACCCGTCTGTGCCGGCAGCAGGATGGATTGGTAGAAAGAGAAATAAGCTTTGTGTGCTGCACACATACAAGGCTTCTTTTTATACTGCACGTCTATTTCTTGTATTCTTGAATAAGCAGTGACAACAGTGCTGTCACATACACTTAAAACATGCATTGTGCTGCAGAGATACCTGCTCAGCTCAGCATGCTTCCTGCCTAAAAGCAGACTGTACCCTGGTGTGTTGTAGTACATACTCAATGTGAACATTGGAGCAATTATATCAGTGTCTAGTATTGAATCACCCAACAACCAACCAACCTGTATGATGATGTGCTGCATGGGTTAAGGATGTGTGATGTGTGTCATGTTGTATGTATGAACTTTAAATTATTATAATAATTAATCATTAATACCTGCTGCCCACCTCAGCTCCCTGTCACGCTCTGGACTCTGCAGTGCTGCCAGCACAGACTAGAACTGGCAACGTGCTGGGTGTGTTGGTGAAGATGTCAGGGGATCAGATAAAAAAGTGAAGGGCAGCCATCAGTTAGGATGAAAAATATTCATGGCGTGTTTGTCTGAGCGTTATTATCGAAGCGTCTTTATGGTCAGATTGACGGCTGCCATCTGAATCGTGTCATTAGCTGCTGTTTGTCATTTGACTCTGACAGCCAGGTTATTTTAGATTTTATGCCGCTCGGCTTGAGACACATTCCAGATGAGGTGAACTGACAGAGAACAAATGACGTGATGAAGGGAAAGGGGACGATAACAACCGTTCATGTGACCAGGCGAAAACTGACAAACAGGATCATCCAGAGAGGGGAGGAGGAGGAGGAGGAGGAGGAAGCACACCTGAATGTTCAGAGACCTCTGTCGTGGCCGGAGCCGTCCTGAATTATTCATCGTGGGTTGCCTCACTGTGCTCGGTGCACTGCAGAGAATATAAAAGGAGAAATATTCATTCTGGGGAAATATTATTACACCATATTTCCACTCCAGAGCCGCTCCTCCGATGTGAATTATGTCATATGAAAATGTTACAGACAGCAGATACTGTTGGCTGCTGAGCTTCAGAAATGTCTGACCACTGCTGGTTGATATCCGCTGGTCTGCTGTGCAAGAACTGCAATTCCTTCAGTGTCCACTTGAGGGCAGCACCAATAGAGAGCCAGTCCTCATAGGGATGTGCCCCATGTGAGGCAGGTCATTGTTGCAGGCTTCAGGCTTCGTATGTGTTTTTGTGGCCATGGAATCTGTGTAGCAGCAACTGTTGGTTCATAAAGACTTCCTCTGGTTTGATAATAGTTTGTTTCAGTAAAAGTTTATTTATGCTCATATTTTTATTAAGATTTATTATTATCTCTCCTATACAGACAAGTGCTGCTAGTTACATTTCAGAGATTTGCTCTTTTTAACTAACTTTTTGTTTGTTGGTCTGATTGGACTTCTCACCAAGCTTTTCTCCAAGCCCTGTCCTGATTGGTGGATTTTACATATTCAACACGACCACATGAGGCGGAAACACCACTTCATCTCTTCATAGATGTAAACAAATAAGAATGAACAGACTATGACCTCCTCCACCCAGTCTTTCAGCCTCAGAGGTTGCTGTTCGATGAGGACGGGCTTTTAATCCGCCTAACATTGTCTCTCTGGTTTTAAAAGCATTAGATCAATCCATACTAATGTGAAATGGACAGAGTGTAATAGTGGAAAAGCATGTAGTCTGTTTCTGAGGACACTACCAAGTGCATAAATTCCACACTCAGACATCGAACACTGAGATAAAATGGCACGCCGTAAATGCAGTGCACTATTTAGAAAATAAGAATTGATTTTAGCCTCAGTGGGTCTTTTAATGTTTCTCTCAGTGCTGCTGAGACAGTCACATCAGCCTCTTTGTCTCGCTCTCTCTCTCTCTGCCTGCTGGTTGTAGATTGTAACATGTTAAATATCTATAGCATGTAGACTTCCTGTTGTTTTCGCGGAGCTGTGACTGTGCTGCCTTAAAACAGCGTCCTGCAGAGAAGCTCTGTTCAGAGAATAAAGGTCTGCTCTCTTACAGTTGGATTTCGTCATCAAAGTTGGGAGAAATTAGTCTTTGAGAAATTGGTCTTTGTGTGAAAAGCCTGCTGATTTTCCACCTGGGGGTCATTCACAGGCGCAGCACGTCCAGGATGCTGCCCCCCCCCCTGCATGTTAATATGTTTTCCACAGTGTAGGGGGGGGTTACATGGAGGCAAAGCGTCCTCAGCTACGTTGGGATTTAAAAGGTCCTGATCTCCATTTGCTCATCAGAACCTGAGGGATCAAACGGCAGCGGGAAAATAAAAAGTCTTTGTAGGGAAAGATCACATGGGCAGATAGCTGGCGTTTTTGTCTTCCTCCAGACATCGCTTATCTCTGAGACGATCCAGCGGGGGAGCTCATATAATATATATAATGACTGGATGGAAAGTGAAAGGTCAGGCCTGTGAGCGGTGTTCGAATCAAAGCGGCCTCTCAGCACATCTCCTCTTATCACTGCTGCTTAATATCCTCTGGACTGTTGTGTGGCTGTACACAGCTTGAGACAACACACTGCACTGACTCCACTCTGACCTGACTGCACTGTTTTATTCAGCAGTAAGAACCATCTGAAGGAGATGAAGGACGTGGTTATAGAGATGAACTCATTTATAATAACTTCCTCAAAACACTTGCTGTGACGTCCTGCACCTTCAAAATGAATTGTGCAAAACTCTCCCTGTGTGTGTCGAAAGCGTTTCGCGCATCAACGGCTTCTTTGCACGGGTGATACTTCCACAAACTGCCTGAAACGCATTGCCGCAGATTCTAAGTACTTCGTTTCAAAAGCGGAAACGCGTTAACATTGACAGCCCTAATACATATATATCCGAGTCCTGATCGGGAGGCAACATCCGATTCCGATCAAGTCTGAAACCATGTAATCAGGTGATCGGATCGGGACATCCCTACTTACAGGCTTGTTAAAACTAAAGTCTGCGTGGTAGTTGAGGTGGAGCTGCATCGTCTCAGTTCCGCCCAAACACTTTCTTTTTTAAGACACTAGCTTGGCTGCTACATTGGCTGTTGACCGTGATTTTTTTGTGGTTTTTAGGACGTTAATAAAAGTTTAACAGGGTACAGACGTCCCAAACTGTCCACACTGGCGGTACGAGTTGCATGTTGTGTTGTTGTCCTTTTTGTCGTGTGATTACTGGTCACGTATGAGTCCACCATGGCTTCTAAAGTGTGCAGAATTTCACAGCATCCTGTTTTATTTTGAGATCTTTGATTGATTGATTGATTGTTTGATTGATTGGTTAAAGCCTGATCAGGAACACTAGCTGCATTTTAATATGAAAACACATCATTTGATATCGTATTTGTTACAGTTCATGTTGCTGTGACACGCCGACACAGATGATACGTTTTGATACTGTATATGCGTGTGCACCATGTCTCACTTTGCTATGCTGATGCTGAAGTTAAGTATAAACCAATATCACTGGATTAAAACAGATTATGAGGGATTAGAGCAGTTGCTCAGTCACACTGACAGTTTAATGTGTGCAGTTTGTATCTGCTAATCTGTGTGCACCACATCTTTCCTTACACCAACAGACGTGTGTGTTTTTGTGGATGCGATATTTAGCTTTAATGTTTTTCTCACACACACACATGTCTCTGTGTAGACAGGTGTGTGTTATCAGCTGCAGCTGACAGGAGCGACAGGTGTTGTCCTGTTGGTTCTGAACTTCTTGTTAATCCCAGCTGGACTGTTTAAAAATTTAAAAAGTCACGCACATCATTCTGTGTCTCCAAGATAAAAGCTTTCAGTTTCAATGGTCGCATCAAAAGCGTGTCTTTTTAATAATAATCAGTGCTGAATATGGATGGTGTGTGGATAAAAAGAGGAACTGACGGCTCTGTCTCTTCTTCTCCTTCACAGGATGGCATGGGCAACCTCAAAATAACAGAGAAGGGCCTGAGACTGGAGGGGGACTCTGAGTTCCTCCAACCCCTCTACGCCAAAGAAATCCAGTCCAAACCAGTAAGTCACATGCTACAAGAAACGTCAATACACATTCACACTGTGCCCAGTCTGCTCTGCAGGATGACAGTACAACATTTGTGCATTGTGTCTGCAGATCTCAAGTCAGCCAGTGTAATAAAAAAAAAATTTTGTTTTGTTAATCTTGGTTTGATGAACAATTCAAGTATTCGGTTGTAATCAATAGTTCTGAATTTTTGCCATGTGACTGTTGATCACATGTGAGTCAATCGTGGCTTACTAGCTGAGCGAAGGAGGGGAGAATTTTTTGTGTAAAGGGTTAATTTTTTAGAGAATTTTTAATTGAAATATATAGAAAAGAACAGCTGTTTTTCTTCTGATTAAGCAGATGTTTGTTTTGATGTGCTGCTGCTGACAGCATGTTGTCATGTAAGTTCTTCTACACAACCTGAAAATGTGCAGAGGTGTGATAATGGCGTTTTTCATGTCAGAACAACAAGACAGGTGGTTGTGTTGTCGTCATGTCAACATATCATCAGAGCACCTGTCACTTCGTGTAATTTCCCTCTATAATAACATCAACATAAACATGGCCGCTACAACTTCAGGCAGGAAATCTGTGGTACTTACCATCATGCACACACTGCAGGAGGTCTGTGTGTTCACATTAACAGTCTGAGGGGCTTCCCTCTGTCTCTACAGCACCTGCAGGAGGACATGAGGATGATAAAGGAATTCTCTGCCTCTGTCTCTTAGTCTCCTGCTGTAATAATCAGCCTTACAGTTATTGGACGGAAGCCTCTGCTTTCCAGGACAGGGCTGAGAGGGAGGATGAGGGGTGGAGATGGAAGACGGAGGAGGAGGAATAGAAGCAGGGAGACAGATGGAGGAGGACTGAATTATAACAGGGTGGGGGTGGGGGGGCATGTTTTGACAGCGGGAGGCCACCAAGTTCAACAGAGATTCAAACGAGCACACCGCGCTCACAGTGTGATATCATGGCTCAGTAAAATATTCATATTTAAAGGAAGTGTTCCAGGATAAAGATGGATCGACTCAGACAGGATGTGTTGCTGTATGAACATGTATCAGCACAGCTACAGCTAGCATAGCACCACGAGGAGGGACGGGGACACTTACAGTCCTGCTCCACATAAAATATAAATATTTGTTGCTGCTATCATAGTGCAGAGGATGTCTCCTACTGTAGTGTCCCAAGGAGGGAGATTAAAATACAACCAGTGACAAGATACCAGCCCTCCAGTGGCCACTGGAGGAACTGCAGGGTTTGGAATAGAACAGAGGCATACAAAGAGTTCTGCTAACAACTGGGACCACAGTTAGTATAAAAAACTAAAGAGGAGGAGTTCTGCTCATACGCTTCTGTGAAGTATGAAAAGTCCAGAGAAGGCCAAAACAAACTTTGTTTTTGGATCTCTGCCAGACGACTGCAATTCCCGCCACGTGCCGTGAATTGGGCCGCGTCTCTGTATTGGTCAAGCCCATACTGTTTTGGTTGTTTTACGGACTGCCTACCTGTGTACCCACCTAGCTAGCCTGCTTTGGACTCTGTGTGTCACATCTGGGGCCCATCTCCATGTGCAGTCCAACATTTGCTTTTGTTCTTGCCATCTCGAGAAGACAAGAAAAAGTTATCTGTTTGTGGAGTATGTAACGAGCTTAACATGAGTACGCCACTGAAAAGGCCTCATTTCTTCCAGTTCACTCACCTTTGTGCACTGGATTGTAGGTGATGAGTGTGCACAACTTTTTTTTTCAAAGTGTGGAAACATAATATTCATCTTAAAGGCTCCGTTATGTAAGCATGAAAAAATGTAATGTTACAAATAAAGTATATCCGTCAAACAGCAGCTGAGCAGACCGTGTGACAGCTCACCGCTCTGAAGGAAAGTGCACCTCTTGTTAATCCTGATTCCATCCTGTTGAACAGTCCTTTGGCTGCACCCGATGGCATGACCTCCTTGACACGGGTGATTCACCCACTTTTTTGGGCTTCTTCTGGTTCCATCTGTCTTGTGTGGACTTGCTTTTGCCGCCACAGTGGATCAGAACTCTGCAGTGGATTCAGGAGGCTGGATCCCAGCCAGATAACTTGTAGCATGTCCCAGTCTGAGGAGTGTGTGCATGATAGACACAGATAAACGTCCCTTTTCTGGAATCTTAAAAGTCAAGCTGACACTCTGAAATGATGGTGTAGTTATCAGCTCCAACGTCACATCCAGCACACATCTCATTGTCGTTGTAATAACTTCCTGCTTGTAGTGTATCATACATGCACTGTATTTACTGTGGGAACTTCAATAAGTTCTGCAAGAGCCATAATGTTATCAGTAATACACACACAAGGCCTATCCCCTCCTCGGCTGCGAGCGCAGCACAATGGTCAGGCCGTTATCTCTAATTAAGAAGTTGACTGAGGCATGAAGATTAGCCGGGCACAGGAAGAGCGGGCTGTCCAACGTGATCAGCCTTACAGATGGGAAATGGAAGTTATCAAACAGAGCAGGAGGCTGAAGCACGGCTGACAGTCCGTGTGTCATTGACTCTGAAGTCGCACCTTTGTGTGTCTGTCTGTGGGTGCACTTTATAATATCAGAGCCAAGGCTGCACACATTGGACCACAACCAATCAATAGCGCTTCAACCTAAATGCTAATAACCTGATGATGACAGAGCACAGAGTGCAGCTGAGCCTCATAAGAACATCATTAATTAAGCTTGTAATGGTCAAAGTGTAGAAACAGGATCCTGAATGAGTTTCTCCAAAAGGAAAAACAGTTGGTTGAGCCACATTTTATGAAAGTCCATCCCATAGTTTTACATGACAACCTGCTGACATCACAGGAGGAAAGGTCAGGAGGTTGTTTACAACCCGCCAATCAGCCAGTGTGTCCACTGTGAGTGGGGGATCCACCTTCCATTGCAACCAGCATCCTGTGAGGAAGTGATGTCAGAGCTAGGTGCATATTATACGTTTTTACTGTTGGTTCATCGAGACTTTTCTTTTTAATTGACTGAAGTGACTCGTCTTTTCCTCACAAAGACGACAACAATCC
Organism: Parambassis ranga; assembly: GCF_900634625.1. Classification (NCBI taxonomy): domain Eukaryota; kingdom Metazoa; phylum Chordata; class Actinopteri; family Ambassidae; genus Parambassis; species Parambassis ranga. The sequence goes on along the minus strand of NC_041034.1, from coordinate 1,491,879 downwards.
TCTACAGACTGCTGCTAGCTCTTAAAGATTCCTCCCAAGGTTCCTGTTTGATCTGATTTACTGACAGTTCATCCAATCAGCTGCAAGCTATCCTCTACTACCGCCAAATGGTTTTTGGAACAAATCTGTTGCACCTCCGAGGAGGTTAAATACAAGTTAAAGTAACCGATCAATCAATACCGTGTCATGCCCCATTATTTTTTTAGGGTTTGTCAGAAGTACTGTTGGGGAACACTCACAAATCTGCAGGCCATCAGAATCCATCCTCTGCGGATCCTTGAACGTAAAGGATAGATAGTGTCTAGAACCTGGAGCCTTCCAGCCGATAGGATGCACACAGTGGTCAGAACATCACAACACTTTTCTTTGAAAGTGAGAACTTGTGCCACTGAGGTCTAAAGACAGAGGTAGCATGTCTTGTGGTAAAGACAGTAATCTCTAACAGTATTGTATGGTTGGGGTCAGACTGGTATTTTTGCAAAAGGTTTAGTTCTTTGGATAGTCACTGTGTATCATGAAATCTGTCTGTTCTGAGTAAGAGCTGTCGGTGCTCTGTCTTAAAGGGCCATAAATATTTCAATAACCACTGCACCTCAGACTGAATAAATAACCCGATCAATCTCTCCACAGGACAAACCGCTGTACCTGCAGTCATCCAGAAACGTGTCCGTCAATATCGTCAACAGCAACAACCAGCTGCTCACGCAGCTCGTAACAGGTAAGACTCAGCAGGACCAACACGAGCTGCTTTCATGTTGCTGATTGATCTCTCTCTCATCCATTCAGCCTGCACACAGTACAAAGCAGCAGCCTGCTGCCATTTTAAAGGTGTAATTTGTAGTTAGGATGTATGTGTCTGACAGATGAAGGCCTCAAAGGGTCATTAAATCAGCATGGAAGCAGAAAGATAAGCTGTGGAGTGGAACCGGGGAACTAGAAAGTAGCACTAAGCACAGAGCGGCATTTCATTTAGAGGTCCTGGTAGCCCTGGCCTCCAGCTTTAGGCACCACTAAACCTGGTCCCTGCAGGGAGCAGAGATCATGCAGCTCATCCAGCAGATCATCATGTTGGTTGGAGGATTTCTGTACTGACTCTGACTACCTCTGTGATTGGACTAAAGGCTGATGGCTCACTCCACAACCTGGTGGTCCAAAGTTGTAGCACACAGTGGATTGGTCTACAGCTGGTGACCAAGACAACACTAACTCAGTCTGAGGACATACTGGACATTTCACAGGCTCACTAGATCATCTAGTAGTTTATAGTGGTGTTACACTTGTAGTTTTGTGGTTAGCATGCTAACCTAAGCCTTACACAGTGGTTGATGGAGGATTCCTATACAAGACACCAATGGTGCTAACTGAATATCCCTCTCTGGTTGGACTGGCAGAGTAAAACCTCACTGGCTCACTACAGCATTTAATGGTTCAGAGTGGTTTCACATGAATGAACATCCGTGGCTAACTGGTTAGCCATGGATCAGCAGATATCTCTGTAGTACAAGCTCTTCCAACTGGGATTAATAAGGTGTTTCTGATTCTAAAGACATAGACATTACTAATGGTGTTCTCTCTATCAAGCACATTCATGTTCCTCAGAGGATGAACCCTTTGGATTTGACACCGGCTCTTTCTCTTAGACATGTCTACGATCTGTGGCTAGCTGGTTGATGTCCCTGCGACACAGTTCTTTGCCCTCTGAATGTCTCGGCTTCCAATGATGCGTTGTTCTTTTATTTGACACCGACACGTTTATCCTGGGACCTTGTTCTAGGTTGCAGGTTACAAACCGCTGCTCTGACTGCCAGAAGTCATTGTCATAGTTCCATACGCAGACATGAACACATGGTGACGGCTTCCTCTGTTCTGTTTAGCTGTGCCAGCAGAGACCTCCGTCACCGCACCATGTAAATCTGTGATCACACTTTCTCTTCTTACAATCCCCCAATCTCCACCTGTCACACTCTAATAGAGTTCACAGTGTTTTTTGGATGGAAATCACTTTGTGTAAACATGCACAGGAAGCGTCTCTCACGTTTCAGACGTCTGCCCTCCGGGTCTGAGGAGGAGGCAGACGCCGTCTGCTCCACGCGCCTCTGGTGGATGAGTGAGCGCTGTTCATGTGCAGGGAGGAACCTCACATCCCAGACGGAGAGTGACAGAATCAATTGCACGCGTGTCAATCAGTCACCTTCTGTGTCGAGCGTTTTCTGCCGCCGCGTGAGACAAAGCAATTTGAGCTGGAGGAGCTGTCTGTGTGTTTTCTTGTTTGTTGTGACACCGGGCGCAGCTTCAGCGTCTTTCCAGCAGACTCTCTGTGAAATGTGTCTCTATGATATGCTGCTGCAGCATCCCAGGAAACAGACAGTGTCACCATCATTACAGGACCAGGAAGAAAATGGCAGACGATGTTGATGTTGTTGATGTTGTGAGCCAATTACATATTTGTACCAAATTTTGTACATCAAACAGTTAATTAAAAATGGCCGACTTCCTGTTGGGTTTAGAGCATGGCTCCTACAGACAATGTGGTGTTACACAATGTGAAAAGCAGCCAGGGGGTGATTCTTTTTTAGGTGGCGCTGTTGAGCCTTGGTCACCATTATTATTATTATTATTATTTATAAATTTTGGTCTTGTGAATTAAAGAATATTCCAGTTTGATGCATTTGGCTTCCAGGTGAAAATATTCAACTGCTCCTGCAGGACATGTTAAGCTTCTTCCACTTGGATGCATTTTAACTTTTCAAATTCGGAGGTAATTCAGTAAGAAATCAGCTCCTCTTTGATGTCTCCCCCCTCTCTCCCCTCTCTCCTCTCTCTCTGTTTAGGATCCAGTGGAATTAATGCACGAGGCAAGATGTTTGAAGTCAAAACCCACTCTGGGAAGGTCCTCTTCTCTGCTGACGAGCAGGAGGTAGTGGTGGGCGCAGAGCGGCTTCGAGTGATGGGTGAGTGACCAGCTGACACAGGCAGAGGCTCTGATGTTGAGGAGCCAGGCGGTGAAATCGATGGTGGATGATTGGGTCCATTAATGTCACATGTTCAGTCCGTGTGGGTGCAGTTATGGCTTTCTAGTGGTGGTGAGGAGTCTTTTTTGCAATGTTTGAGCATCGTGTTTGTGCAAAAGCTTTATTTAAATTTGTTACATTTTGAATTGATTCATTTACTTTGAAACTTAGATCTGCTTCTTTAAAGCTACAGATTACAGATAAATCGTAGAAGTTTCGTCCAGTGACTGCAGGTCGACGAAGTCGTTTCCGTTTCCCAAACGTTCTCCGTAAAAACGGCGTCGTTCAGTAAATGTGTGCAACACTTGGGGTTGAAGGGGAGGTGGAGCTGTGTCATCATCGTTTCAGAAAAGCAGTGTTTTGGGCGTCCACACATGGACATGGAAATGGAGTTTTCAAACGTATCCACCCTGGGACCAGTTACAGGATACGGCCTCAAGCACAGAATAGAACGTTTTTTCCTAAACAAATGATGCATTCATGGACTATCAGGAAATCTGTGGATGCTCTTAGTTCAAAGTCTGATAATTAGTCAGATTGACAGATTCTGGCTGTGTTTAGATAATGAACTCATCTTCTGATGATTTATAAGGTGCCCTTTTACTATAGTCGTTGTTGGAGGTATTCAACAAGTTTTCCACCTTAGCTCAAAGAAGCACGCACACACACACACACACACACACACACACACACACTACACACACACACACACACACACACACACACACTACACTGTAACGGAGGGGAAGAAATGTGTCAAACTCAAACACAATAAATGCAAAGTCGAATAATGTAATGCTTATATTAGCATCATAAGCAGTGAGTGGTGCAGGGAGGACTGCTCAGATCTGCGCTGGTAGCACTCATGTATGAGAGCTGTAAGACGACAACCAGCAGGAGAGGATGAGGAGGATTTTCTCAGCAGAGAGAGAGAATATTCAGCTCCATGAGGACAGTGTGGCAGCAGGACTCAGATGACATGTAGTCCTTTAGACAAATGAAGTTTGTGCTTATGACGGGATATAAGTGACGGAGGCGTCCTGACAGATGATTCCTGTGAAAGTGAAGGGGTGCAACGCAGGGACGAGAAGGCAGAAGGAGAAACATAAACAGAGCGTCTGCACACAGCAGCAGCCTCCTGAGGTCTGGATGGAAATGTAATCTGCCCCAAGAAGGCTTCACAGGCCTGGGTCACAGGACCGCTGCAGTCGCTTCAATGAAAATTAGACATGGAGTCCAGCCTGGGGTGATTACTGAGCTGAAGACATGTCACTGCTGTGGAAAGGAGGGTTATTATGATGAAACCTTAGTTCATAGTTCATAGTGCAGAAACAGTGTTTTTAAATTGTCACCTGAGCTGAGCTCCACCTCCTCCTTGCGGGGGTCTGAGGGTGTTGGTCTAAATCATGTTGATTTCCTCCCATAGCGGTCTCAGTGGAGATCAGTGTAGTCTCCAGAGGCCGTCCCCTTCATGCAGACCTCACTGTGGCTGCTCACACTGTGTGGATTCTTCCTGCTGGACCCACGTCTCACCCATGGAGAAATGTCTCAGGATCCTCAGTACAGGCGGACTTCAGCCCTGAGCAGTTTGAGAGCTCAGTGAGCTGGTGGCTCGGTCATTTGGAGTTTGTGCATGTTCCTGGGAGATACCCAGCTGCTGCTTAGTGCTGCGTTATTGGATCATGTCATGGATCTTGCCCGGGGTCTCCTGTGTGCCGACAGGGCTCATCTTCTCAGCAGTCCTCACCATGCTGATGTCCTCAGCAGGATATTGAGAGACTGAACGGAGGCTGATGTTGTCCATTTAGAAACACCACGAAATGTGCTGCTGTTACAAAGACAGTTTTTTATAATGATAAAATGTTGCAATAACCCCTGGACATTAGGGTTTGTGTTGATTTTCTAGTCCAAAGGTCAGTCAGTGAGGCTCTGGAACAGTTTATTAACTGGACCTGAGCCTGTGGAGTGAACAGACGTTATGATACGGTGTACAGTAATGATGATGCCATGGAAACAGCTTCCACCGCAAGCAGAGAGAACTTAAATACTGACAAATACTGTAAAATACAGCAAAACTGTGCACGTGAGCGAGGCGTGCAGAACTCAGCTGAGTTCTTCATGGCTGGTTTCTTATGTTCCTCACTCACCCTCTCAGCAGAGACCTTGTACTGAGCTTAATTAAGACTCAGATTTTCTTTGATTCGTCTTTTTTTTAGATTCTTCATTTCTTTCATTGCCCTTTCTCCTCTTATTTCAAATATCTCATCTTGTTTCCTCCCTGTTCACTATTGTGCTTCCATCTGCCATCATTCACTGCCACTCCTCCACCCGCCCGCTCCGTCAGTCCGTCCTTTCAGTTTCATTAATAGATAAACAGATATGTGAAGAGCCTCTTTCTCTCTGACACACACCTTTCACAGCCCTCTGTGTGAGCAATTACTCTTCATCCTCATCTACATTCATTTACATCCTTCCCAGCCTCACTGAGTCAGAGTTCATTACTGTCAGCCACCTCGGCGAAGTGCTCCTCTCCACAGATGGAGGCCGCTGACGGAGGGCGACGGGGAGAAGTGGCGGTGTTTAATGGAAGCCTGCAGGCTGTTTCCAGGCTGGTCTCTCTACCTGTACTGTCAGCCTCTTATCTTGGTCATCAGAAGTGCTGCTATACATGCACAACTGTCTGTATATCCATCCAGATCAATTCATATGATAATAATACCTAATATAATATATGTTTTATGTAAGCTCTACATCAAGGATGAAACTAAAGGTGTCTTATAAAACAGTTTCTGCATGCACCTCTCCATAAGAAGCTGGCAGTAGACGTTTCTTTTCATCATTTTGTAAAGACAGCTTGTCTGGAATCTGGGAATATCAGAATGATGTTGGGACGTTCTATGATTGAAACGTGCTCCTCAGAATTACAGTGAATCCCTTCTCCATATGTGCTGTAAAGTCACCTCTGATGGAGCTGATGCGGAGATTCGGGTGTCGTATCATGATTTGGTGCACACAGCCAGCGGGCCTCACTAGAAAGCTTGGGGTGATGAGGAGAGATGGACGCAAAGCTGCTATTCTAATTAAGTACGACACATTTTTATGCATTTATTTGTCACACAAGTAACAACAAACAACACCTCGCTGTGATAAAGACTTCCAACACAAAGGGCTGCCACTTAGGACTAAATGAAGAAATAAACACAAAGATGTTTAGGATAAACTTGAGTTTTGATCTTGCTCAAAGTGATTTTAGATGCTGTTATTGAGACAACCACAGGGGAAGTATAACTGTGATGTAAACAGCAGCCTGTGCAGGCGTGCTGGTGGCGGCAGGCTGAATGGGAGCTGTTGACTGTTGCTGTCTGCGGCTGAATCCCGTCTCAGGTGTCTGCTGTTCGTTTGGCCTCCTTTGTTAAATGGAAAAAGAACAATGTATTCTGTCAGAAGTGGAGTTCATCTGACTGGCAACTCCGCTGAAAATCTTCAAACAAAGGGCCGTAGCAGCTATTAGAGATCAGACGACAAGCCGAGTTCAAAGACAAAAACCAGATGAAGCAACATCATCATGAAATAATAAGGGAGCGCACTCAGGTGCTCGGCGCTGAAACTCTCGGGGCAGACCGTGGGTCTGTCTGCTGAGGCAGCGGCTGCCGAGGCGTCTGATTGGCCTCGTCACTCCGAGCGGCCTCAACAAACGGCTGTGGAGATAAACGCAGTAATTGGAGAATCGTGGGCGCCTGATCCCTCCGTGTGCCTGCACACAGTGATTCTTCAATGGAGTCATCATAACAGACATCAGAGCATCACAGGGATCACCTGTAAGTGTGAATTACAACAGTCCCTGTAAGAACTGCAGGTCTGTATAGATCTGTCCTGCACTGCTGTTGGCTGCAGGTGTTCCTGATCAAGACTCTTTACTGGTTTTGTTGACATCTTTTGGACAGATTTCACAGTAAATATCCATTTACACCATGTCAGGCCCACAAGTTCCCAGAGGATGAACTCTTTGAATTTTCCATCCATCCATCCATCATCTGAACCCGCTCTGTCCTGCAGGGTCACAGGGGCTGGAGCCTATCCCAGCTAACTATGGGTGAGAGGCAGGGTGCACCCTGGACAGGTCACCAGTCCATCGCAGGGCAACATGCAGACAGACAATCATTCACACACACACTCACACCTATGGGCAGTTTAGAGCACGTCTTTAGAATGTGGGAGGAAGCCGGAGCACCCAGAGAGAACCCACGCAGGCCCTGGGAGAACTGCAAACTACACACTGTTGTTGTATTTCAACTCCAGACTGAAAACACACTGAGGTGGATTCTGTTGTGTGTTTCCATGCGCCTGAAAATGGCCGATGTTTATGCTTCCCAGACGAGCACACATGCCTCGCGGCTGTGTGAATAATGACCGTTGTCTCTCAGTAGAAACATCTTGTTATGGCACTGCAGAGAGGAGCGTTTCTGACAGCTGGGATGGCATCACGCTTCCTGCCTGCTGTAGCTGCTTGGTAACACAGTGAGCTGCAGGTTTGTCACCTCGTGCAGAAGTTAAGAACAGGAGTGAAACAGCAGCTGCTGTCTGTCCTCCTGCCCTCTTTGAAGGGACTGAGGAGGCGTATAAAGCTGCCGCCTGTCATTACCGAGGCCATCGCTCCCTCCCTGCCAATGAAATACATAATTATCTCCTGCATATAACTTTAATTGGCCCAACTGAGGTCATTGGAAATCCATGATTGTGCTATTTGCAATCCAGTCAGTGACGCCGAGCGGCTCCCAGCAGACAGACTGGACGAGGACACAGGCTGATGGGTAGCATAGTTTGAGGTGTTCAGATTCAGCTGCAGATGCTCAAAGGTCACAGAAAGGGTCACGAAACTGTTACGTACTCAAAGGTCTTAAAGGTATTTAGAAAGAAGTTTCAAGTTCTTGCTGTACTGTGAACGGCTGCTGAGTGCCATCACTGAGAGCTGAGTAAAGATGTGAAGGGCGGCGGCGTGCTGCTGTAGCAGAGCTTTATATAAGTCAGTGGGTCAGCTGATATTCCCTCTCCATGTTTTGGAGTTGCACTCGCCCAGACCCGCCTGGAATCAAACTCGAAATAAGCAGTGCTCACTCATGCGGTGCATGCCTGCTGTTTTCCCCCCTCAGAGCCCGGAGAGAGGAAACTGCCCTGATAAACACTGCACACAGCTCATAGCAGCGAGCGGACAAGGCCAGAGGTATTTAAACTTTTACAGGCGCAGGGCCCAGAGGGAGGAGCGTAGGAGTCACCTTGGATCATAGTTAACATCTCTGCTCTGGACAACCCCAGCAGCAGGAGGAGGAATCAAAAGAAACAAACACGGCGACACTGTTGTGGTTATACGTGGTCTGAGCCGCAACTAAGATTGAGACCCCGTTCACACTGCAGAAAGTCAGTCCAGCTAGAGTAGGATTGAATCCAGATCGCCTTTAAGCTGGATACATTCAGACCTATTTTCAAATATGGCTATCACACACGTGTGTCCACGCTCAATCCAGCTTTGTTGTCACCTCGTAATATACAGAGTCCGTTCAGGCCGTAGGACCGTGTGTGTGCATGCGCCATACGTTTTTTTTTGTCCTGTGTCATGCGTTCTTTTGTTCGCTGTCCCCATGAACCAGACGTATCCCGTCGCTAGCCGGATTCGCATTTAGAAATGAGCCACATTTGAGCCAATCCAGCTCAGTGTGATCATGATCAGTGTGACAGTCGGTGTGGGCTCACTGTAAACAAAGAAGCAACGTGAAGGATCAGGAAGTATCTCACAGAAAGCACACACTCCCAGCCTCCTGTGTGAAAGCAGATTATCATCTTGTTTTACTCCTGTCGTCACCCTCTGTATCCCACTGAACAAGTGAAACGCCCTGACAATGTGGGGCCACTAAATCACAGGTGAGAGCAGAGACACCCGCTGTTTCCTCCTTATCAGCAGTCGGCCTCCTTTGATGCACTCGCTCAGTAATTACCTCTCCACATTATGGCGCTCGGCCTCTTTCACAGCTGATCACAGAAAAGCATCGCGACATTGTCTCGTTGAAATATGAAACCTTTTATCAGAGTCAGACGGCTCTTTGTTAGCGATCACTGATATCCTGTGTTCACATCAGGCCACAGGAAGCTACAAATAGAAAGATCAAAATAATTCCTGAGCAGCTCATTTAGAGGGAACATCAAAGCGTCATGCCGGGAGAAGATTTCAGACGTCTGAGTGCAGTTGTTGTTTCTGATGAAGAGTTTTGATCTCAGCCCACTCCAAAGTGTTTATTGACTCTAAAGCTTGTTCGACAACATAGGAAGACTAAAAGGCACATGACAAGAAATGAATGCTAAATATTCAAGTGTGTCTGTGAACAGATCCTTTCATTTAGAAGCAGGATAAAAAACTTCAAACTTTACACTTGAACTTTATTTTTTGACTGTCAGAACTTTGTTTTCCCTCCTCACATGAGGAGGCTCATTGTTAACTATTACCCCGTTCACATTGGGGAAATCAATCTGGCTAAAGTGGGATTCGGGCCTATCCAGATGTGTTTTTTTCTGAGTGTGAACACCTCGAATCCGGCTGTATCCAGTTTGATTTCAAGTTTGATTGGCTCAAATGTGGCTCAGGTGTGAACGCAAATGTGACTAGCGAATCCGGCTAGCGACATGCTATTTCCAGTTAGCGACATGCTACTTCCGGTTAGCGATGTGCTACTTCCGGCACACGGGGTGCGACACGGGACAAAAAACCGCACGACGCATGCGCACACACGGTCCTACCATGGCCTGAACGGACTCTGTATATAACGAGGCGCCACCTAGTGGTTTGGAGGACAGCAAACACGCTGGATGAAGCTGCATTGAGTGCGGACACAAGTGTGTCCTAGCCAGATTTGAAAATAGGTCTGAACGCATCCAGCTTAAAGGCTGTCTGGGCTCAATCCTACTCCAGCTGGAATGACTTTCTCCAGTGTGAACGGGGCCTAAAAGACCACGTTCACATTGGGGAAATCAATCCAGCTAGAGCAGGATTCTGGCCGTATCTGGATATATCTGGATTGATTTCAAACCACCTCTCGGAGGTGGATCTAGCCGGATTGGCTTACATCTGGCTCAGGTTTGAACGCAAATGCAGCTAGCGAATCCTGCTAGCACCGTGATACTTCACGGGGACAGAGTCCAAGTTGTGTACAAAAAAAAGCCGTATGTAAACAACCATCGAACTACGACAGCTTTGCCCTGAGTTTATTTTCCACAGGGCTACAAAGGAAAAAACTGCTTTTAGAACCGAAAAAAACTAAAGAACTACACCAAAAAAAAAACGCATGATCCATGCGTGCGCGCTGTCCTACCACGGCCAGAACAGAATTTTATGAGGTGAACCAAAGAGGAACTTATTTGAAGAAACAAAAAGCACGGGGAAGTGTCAATGCAGGAGTGAACATCAGACCTGCTTACACTTGCTGGCTAAAGCTGAAAGAGGGAAAGGACGCAGACTGATGCTGATGTGTCCTTGTTGTTTTTGTTGGATTAGTAAGTGATAAACTGTTAGCTTAGCTTCTGTGCTGTTGCACTAAGAAGTCCTGTTTAGCTGCTGTTTGGCATAGGGGGAGCCTGCAAGCCCCTCCTTATTGAACTCCATTGCATCTTTTTGCTCTGAAAGGAGGCTTTGATTTGTTGTGCATGTGTTGTGGATCTCTGGCGACACATGTGGTGATTAGCAGTAACTGCAGGTGCATTTTTGAACTTCACTTCTTAGACATCCGAACCGTGTTGTGTGACAGTAAACAACACCAGCTCTGTCAGGAGGGTAAACACTGAGCGATGATCTCTGTGCCACGCACTGTGTGTGTCCCGTGATGTTGTGTAGGATTGTCTCCGCAGACACAAACACAGAGCGCTTTCATGTAATTTCATCAGTGGGTGGGATCACACTGGAAGCTTCAGTCGGCAGATGGATGAAAACAATGTCTTTGTATGAAGTAACACTGAGAGGGTGCAACAGAAAACATGAAATATTAACTCAGGGCCTCTGGAGAGTGACTGAGGCATGTGTGTGTTAACCTAAAAGGGTAAGAATACATTTTTAAGTGGTTATTTTATGAACGTTTTCCAAGGGCAGAGGATGTCTTTTGGAGCCTCTATTTTTGGCTGAACTTTGTACTTTTGAAGACAAAACATGACTCACTTTTGAAACCCAGACCTACATTTGTGCAGTCATTTAGGTCCAATCCTGCAGAATCTAAAGGAACAGATCCTCGTACAAACAGATAATGGGAGACTTTTCAAAGAGAAGTTCCTAATAAACAAAAATCCATCTCACTGCACTCGGCAGGAATTATTTTAACAGCACCTTTGACCTCAGCTCTCTCTCCTCCAGGCTCTGATTTATTCTCTGTCATCACTCTGACCTTCAGCTGCTGGTCCACAGCTTCCACCGTTGCAGGGTCGGGGCTGAACCGGGCTCAGAGATGGGCTGCTGGCTGTGGGGGAGGTCTGACCCGCTCTGTAATGAGCGAGACCTGTTTGTGTTTTGATGTGTTCTTCTTGCTGCTCACAGAGAGCTGCTATTATTCTGCTTCTGTCTGCACCCTGCGGACCCTCTGCAGCCTGAAGCTAACCTTGCATCAGCCTCTCTGCTCCGGGGGTCGCCCCGGAGGATGAAACATTTGCCCCTCTGGGAAAAGAGGCTTGTCTCAGGTCTGCCTGTGAAGAATTCTGATTCTTTTTGTCTTTTATGTAGCAGGCATTGGATGCAAAAAAGACCACATGGAACCCAGAAAGTCATAGAACAAACCAGTCAGAGGGAGGTCCCACTTTACCCTGAACTCTGGCTTTCAGGTTCAGGTCTTCGCTCCCTCCTGACTGTAGACTGTTTGGACGTATGGACGAACTTATCAACAGACCAAATCCGTTTTTGCACCAGGCTGTTTATGTCTGCTGTGAAACTGGACATTTTACCACGGAGGTCTATGAGGATTCACTCAGTTTGGAACAAACCCCTAGAGGCAGGAGAGGGAACTGCAGTTTTAACCATCTTCTTACACTAATAACATCTCTCTCTATAATAGGATCATGTTAGCGCTTAGTTTGGCACTGTGCTTAGCTGCTAGCTGATTTTAGCATTGACATTGTTCCAAATGACAGTAACAATAATATCCCTCTCATACATTAAGATACGACCTTGTGGTTCCCCCTCGTAGTCCTGTTGGGTGGCCTCTTGCCTGCAGTAGCTGCAGCAGGTGGTAATGTGTGCTTAGAATGGGAAGGGCCACTCATGTTTAATTATTGGTTCATCCCCCTTTCACTATGAAGTGTAAAAACAGGTCTAGGAAGTACAATAAAACACAGATGTGCTGCTAATGTTTGATTTTCAATGCTGAGATGGGTTTCTTATCACTGGGGGATCCATAAGAAGTTTTGAGTGGCACCTCTGAGGCTGCGAGTTTCAAACTTCAGTCACTGCGGTGACATATTTTTAGAGCTTTATGCAATAAAATGTCAAAACTAATCAAAGTTTGTATCATACTCACATTAAAGTCCTATTCTTAGTCCTGTCTGTGGGTTTGTTTCAGTGAAGCACATTGTCCCACGGTGAAGCTCCAATAACACAGGAAATATCGATCTTTGCAGAAAACATCCCACATGATCCTCATCTTTATGTTCCATCGAAGCTCTCCTGGTCTGAGCCGTATATCCTGCCTGACAGCGGCAGACTTTTATGTCTCCTTCCCTCAGAGTGGACGCCGTTAAGCCGTAATAAGACCATAAAAGACACTCCAGAGTTACTGCATGAGGCGACGTCACAGTGCAGAATTTATTCAAAGGAGGCTGTCAACACTTTATGGTTGGATCAGGAGTGAATGGCGGAGAGTGATGCTGTCAGCTGACCATGTTTAGGAGAAGATGGAGAGTCCACACAGCCCAGTGTTGAAGGGCTCATACTAGGGATGTCCCGATCTCATCACGTGATTGGAAATCGGGCCCCGATTATGTGGTTTCAGACTCGATCGGAACTCAAAATCAAATGATTCGGACTCGAGGGGAAAAAAACCTGGTCGGGACATCCCTAGCTGTACTATACTGTATGTATGATTGTTTTTGTTTACAGCTATTATTTTTATCTGACTCTTAAGTTTCTTTATTTGTGAGGTCTTTCCTTTCTAATGCTGCAGGAACGAGTCCTAAACCTTAGGACTGTGTTAGCATGCTAGCATGTTAGCACTGCCTGTTGCCTCCATTTGTTTTTTTAATGTGTTTTGGTCTCACAAGCACACCAGAGTTTTATTCTACAACCCTGGTAAATACAGCACTGGCGACCTTCTACATGTCTTTAAGTGGTTGCTAACACGTGGCTAAATTAGGGCTCAGGCTTAGTGGAGCAAACACAGTTCAAATATGTGCGGTCAGTGGTTTAATCCGCGTTCTTGCGGCTGCAGGCATTCAGACACACAGAGCAGCGGTCACCCTGCAGTTTCTCCAGGAACCGTACACACCGGTTCTTCTTCTGCTTAAACATCTGCATTCTCCTCCACCTGCAGTCCTGTGATTTGTAAAGTGGTAACTGTTTCCTGTCACCTCAGGCCTGAAATGAAGCTTTAATATGAAGCTCTCTATCTATCGCTTTAGACAATAGTGTGTGCTAAATGAGTAAATGTTAATGGGACTGCAGATGATGTCGGAGTAATTCAAATGAAACGCAGAAACTCACTGTGGTTCAGGAGGTTGGTATGATGTGGTCCCAGTCCGGCGAGGCGTCTCGCTTCACTGAGTTCACTGCTGGGGAGGCACCTGAGTGAAAGATGTTTGTGCTCCTCACACCTGGCTGGCTGCAGGGTTCGAGGACATCTCCCACAGCCTTGTTTCATGGCTGACATAAATCTGAGCGCCAGCGGTCACAAAGCCAGATTAAAGTGTGTGTGTGAGCGTGGCGGAGGGACGCCGCTCTCTCTCCTGCGGGGTCGGCAGCTGGCACCGAACCCCGACACACTCGCCACGTTCGCAGCCTCGGCGGTCGGCTTTGTTTGTTTTCCAAAGGCAGTTATATGTCGGTGACAGGCAGAGTGCGTCCTATAGGCAGCAGAAGAACGTAATGTGCTCTTCGTCTTTATCCTCCAACACGTAATGGGCCATCTGTGTGAGAGGAGAGGCGAGAGCAGTTAGTGCTAATGTACTCATAACATCTAGCATGGAAGCATAACCGGCAGCCATGATGCCGTTCTTCTACCACTGATGGCTGAATCTGCTCTGAGGTGACTTTCACACTCAGCTGTCAAGTGTTGAAGAGGAAAGAGACGCTGAGGCCTGATCCTCTTTTACAAGTTTTTAAAGTGTGTGGGACGGTTTGTTTAAAAGTTGGACTAGAACTATGTGTCTCCTCCATCCATCATCTATCCATCCATCCATCCATTTTATCATGAATTTGTCATTTGTCATATTTATGTCAAATGATGCCAGTTCTTTCCTTTCACTTCACATTTTCACTTTTTTTGTATAAACATATTTTTTCCCATTTTAAATGTAAATAAATAAATAATCTAATAATAAACTGTAAATAATAATAAGTTAGTTTTACATTTGTGTTTTGTCCCTTTTAACCCTTTCACTACAACAATCTTAACAGTTCACCTTCATTTTTTAATGATTCTGTCAGAAAATGTTCTTTGTATTAATTATTTTTCCTGTTTTTCTTGACAGATGAAATATAACTTTCAAAAGCTGGCACATATTTGTTATTATGTTATAAATGCTCAGAACAGTGTGTAATAACAAGAAAAGTAAAAAAACTGATTTGAATTTTCATCAAATTTCTCTTTATAAACATCTATAAATGTGCAGCAACAAGACAACAAGAGATCACAAACATTAAACTCAAACTATTTCACATCAACTCTCCTACGCTCCACTAAAGCTCCGCCCCTGGCACACACGCAATGTGGTCATTACCGTAATGAAAGAGTTTCTCAGCTTTCAGAATCCGTTGAGATTTTTTCAATAGTGCGAACACAACCAGAGCTACGGTAGTTTGAACAGCGCATGTCCATTTCTGTCGCCAGAGACAAAACAGATTTGAAAAATGACAAAAACTTAATGTCAGAAAATGTTTCTCCCATTTTACCACTTTAGTAATTTATAATTTATAATTTATATGTGCAATAATTCATCTGCACCATCTATGCTGGTGTGCAATGCTTGTACATAATCCCTCTTATCTTTTATTATCTTATATTCTATTTCATACTAGCATCTCTTGGTGCCAGTCTCGCTCTGACTCTCGGTGTTGTATTGCTGACCTTCCCACAGGGATTCATAAAGTATATTCTACTCTAAATGTATCTTTTTGTCGATCCGGCTGTGTTCGCACATTTCTAACAGCGTCTCATGATTTGATTAGATGCTCGTCACGTTTGTGTCTTTAAGATGAAGTGACTACAGATCCGGCCACGACCCTGAGGTTGAAAAACTCTAATTGAGGACTGCTCACCTTCCCTCTCGTCTCACGGGTTTGACTTGAACAGCTGCAGATGCTGATTAATGCACAGACAGGAAAGCAAACACCTCACACACACACACACACACAGAGTGGTGTGTGTGTGTGTGTGTGTGTGTGTGTGTCCCACCTACACATCATGTTCTAATTGTCAGGATGGATCTTTTTGTTGTTGCTGTTGTGTAAATATTCTGCTCCTTGTCATTTGCCCTCGTTTGTGTCTGTGTCTGCCATATGGCTCTCTCATTACCATTCTAACAGGCTCTGATTGAATGGAGGAGATTCACAGGGAGGCTCCAGTATCAGGGAGCCAGGGAACATACAGACTGGATACAGGCCAGGGTTCTGATGATTGTGTTTAACCCTCGAGATCCCCAGACGTTTTTGGGATGTTGTTACATTTTCAGTCAGTGTGGGTTCATTGTTCACTGCGACGTAAAGTCCTGCAGCTCTAAACCCAAGACAGATGTTTGCCTGTTCGCTTTTTACAGCCTCTGCAAACCAATGATTCAGTCTCTCGGTTTTAGTGACTGCTGGTCACATGTGGCTCGATCATGGCGTCCTAGTTGTGCTGAGTGCAGATTTTTGGTTCCTTTTTTCGGTGAAGATTTGAAGCTTAGGTTCAGGATCAGGAAAACCAGGATTGCAGATGACGTGGTGCTGATTTGTCCCGAGTCAGACACTCCTGTGTTTTCTCTCTTTACGACCCTCATTTATTCCTCCTCCCTTCATTTCCTGCTCATCACTCCACTCTTTTTACCTCCCACATTTTCATCTCTCATTTCCCTCCTCATCACCTCCTCCACGCTCTCCGCCTCCCTCATGCTTTCCTCTCCACCTGCCTGCATCTTTCTTTTTTCTTTCCTCCCTTCTCTCTCCTCATTTTTCCTCCTCATCTTCTCCTTCTTCCTTTCCCCTCTCGGTCTTCCTCGTCCGTGGATTGAATCAATCATGGACTCATGAAGCATGCAGCGAGATAAATCAGCTGCGTTTGGAGGCCTTGTGAAGATTCACTTAATGGTATTTCATGTCAGCGGGTGAGTGTTACTGATAAGGAGGAGCAGCATCGGCGAGTGACAGAGCGATAACTGGAAGGAGGAAGAGGAGGAGGAGCAAGAAAAACGCCGCGAGTGAGGAGAGTAAATAAAACAAAGGAAAATAGGAGAAGATGAACCGTCTTTATTTAAAGAGCAGAATTTCAGGCCATCTGCCATGGAAAACTTATTTTGTTTATCCACACCAAAACCATCGGTGGCAGGGAGTTATGGGTAAAATAAAGTATTGTGAAGACTTGCTGAGATATTACAGAGGCGGGGCTGCTGCTGCTGCTGCTGCTGCTGCTCCACTGGTGGAGTAATTTATTACCTGCAAGGTCTCGGAGCAGGAATCACTGTGGAAGTTCATAAAATGCCTGTAAAATTAAAAGTGAGGGAAGATAACGTTTGCATATCACCGGTTTATTTTACACTGACTGATGGGACTGATGACCCCGACAGGCCGACGGAAAGTTTTGTCCCTGACAAACCTGAGTGAAGACTGTGCAGCCTGCAGCACAGGGTGGTCTCCACATAAAATATGGAGGCAGGATTATCAAGGCCGCCATGACCTCCATGTTTCTGGTTCAACCCATGAAGCGTTTGTTGAGTGACGATGTGAGGGTGAGCAGGTCAGGACAGGCAGGTTCCACAGTGAAGATGGTGTCGACACACAGTTATATAACTGTTTATATTCACCTTCTGACGACATTAGTGTCACTGAAACCGTCCCTGAAGGACACTGGACACTGGACTTTAATGATGGAGGACGTCCTGCTGGTTGTCTCCTTCCACAGGAAGAAAACGCCTCGTTTCAGGTTCATGCATCTTTATTCATTCAGTAAATGGAAGAAATGACTCTGAGTGCCCGAAATAACAGTTCGTACAGTTTTTCCGAGGACAGGTTTAACCAGTTCTGTCAGTACATATTTTACACACTGAAAATGATTGAGTTTTAACAAACGTGTTTCATTAGAGCAGAAAGAAAACATGTCATGTTCCAAAATGCGTCACCTCAGTTTGAACTGTTTTTGCTGCCAAAATCAAATCACAGCGACACAAAACTTTTGAAAAATGTGAAAAATACAAACCACAGAGTGTCTGAGAGCCAACACATGATTTCCTGCTGCCTGTGGTCCTGCTGCTGCTGCTGGTCTGATAGGAATTCAAGGGCTGTGGTGGGTGGAGGACGCAGCTCCACTGGGTGCTTCCACTGCTGTTGTTGGTGTGGGTGTAGCTGGATAAAGATCCACCACTGCAGGGCCTCAGATACTCTTACTCTTTTCCTAATTGACCCCAACACAAGAGGGGATGTGTTGTATCTGTCGATCTGTCACAGCACAGGTTTTAATCTCTTTATGACGTACAGCGATGGAGAGCAGCACTGAGACACCAGTGGGGTTGATCCCACCCTGGCTGCTGATGTCGATGTGTTCCTGGGCTCAACACTTAACCTTAAGTTGCTTGAGTGCCTTTGAGTAGGTAGAAAACAACACTATTTAAATATACAACAAGGAGTCCAGCTGCAGTCCAGCTGCAGTCCTGGTGGACATCGTGAATCATTTCTTTTTATGCAGACAAACACAGTTATCATCTAAATCCTCATGATCTGCTCCAAAGCTGCAACAATGATCAATGGATGGAGGTTTGAACTGTCAGCCTGGAACCAGGACGATCAGTTCTGACTGCAAACATCATCAGCTGCAGATCCAGCAGAGTTCTGCAAACAGAGCAGCTCAGGCCTGACATGATGTAAACACACTGCTCATGGAACATCAGACCGTGCAGTACCTCTGACCTCCTGCAGGGCTCCACAGACTGCTTCATGTAGAGCCTGTCTGTCAGTCAGGGGGCAGCCGAGCTGCTGGAAGAGGAGACGTTAGCTCTTTAAACCGCCGCCATCAGCTCTATGAGCCAAGCGAGCATCTGTTCCCAAAGCTGTCCTCTGGGAGAGCGCAGCATTAAGACCACGACTACCCAGCACCTTAACAGCCTCTTTACCAGAGCTGACACACACACACACACACACACACACACTGATATCTGCCCACAGACCATCCCAGCACAGCACGCTCCTTTATCTACCGACTGCTCTGCATTACAACACATGTAAAGCAGCTACATGCTGCACAGATGAGCATTTGTGTGCATCACGTGCATCAAGTAATGCAGGGCGGCACAGAGACCAGTGTTTCCAACTTGGCGACTGTCTCGCTACATTTAGTGACGTTCCAAATCTTTTTTTGTAAAAAGTGACTAGCGACACATCTAGCCACTTTCTGTGGTGACTTTTGGAGGCTGATGTGGAAGCA
The DNA here is from genome assembly GCF_900634625.1 of Parambassis ranga. Taxonomy (NCBI): domain Eukaryota; kingdom Metazoa; phylum Chordata; class Actinopteri; family Ambassidae; genus Parambassis; species Parambassis ranga. Next base: position 1,473,026 of record NC_041034.1, on the reverse strand, counting down.
AGGATCGTTCTGCTGTTACTGTTACTGTCCCCGCCCAAGGCCCTCAGAGCAGAGAGGAGACCCACACCACGTCGTATCAGGCGCAAAGCTGCCGCTGGTCCCATCATAGCTTAAAGAGGGGGGTGTAAATACTATGTTTCCATGGCAACATTGAAGAGCTCGCACATTATGCATATATATTATATATATATGTATGCAAGAAGTCAAAGAGGTGACTCAGCAGAGTTCTTGTAATTGATGGTGTGTTTTCCTTCATCTGCGTGTGAACGTGTTTCATCCGGCCTGCTTGAAGCTCTGGCCTAAAGGCTGCGCCTGCTGTTAGCCACGGGCCAGATTTAAGAGCTGAAAGTCACCTCGTCCTCTGAAATAAAGGAACCCTGCCGCAAGCTGCTTCCCAATCGCTCACCGTGGTCCAGTGCAGGGAAATTGGTGCCATTCGTCTGCCCGCAGCTCGTCTCCTTCCCTTCTCCGGCCAAATGACATGTGGGTGAACGTGTGCTCTGGTTATTATCATCCGTCCATCTGGTTGTCTCTCTCTCGGCCTCCTCCTCAGTTCTTTCTTTTTAATTTGTTCTTAATGACTCTGGTGGTTAAACCCGAAGAGGAGGCAGAGAGACACAGGGAGGATGAAGGTGAATGTTGGGTTTAATGTGGAGCTGATGAGGGTCTGGACCGGGCCTGAGGGCCGGGGGGGGGGGGCTCCGGTCTCACAACAGGACAGTGCATTACGGTGAAATATATTTAGCTGTCCTCCATCTCATTACAGCAGGTCAGAGAGAGCTGGAGGAGAGTCTGGGTGGAGTGGACACATTTAACGAGAGGGGGGGGGCGGAGCCTACGGCGCTGACGGACGAGTCCAACACGCCATGTTTCTGAAGGAGAGCTTCTGTTGTGTGTTGTCAGAAGCAGAAGCTCAGATCTCGGTCACCTCGGTTTGGCTGCTGTTGTCTCCTAGTCACACTGAACTTGAAAATGTTACTACATCACCAAGATCCTGCTCCTCCCTTTGATTGGGCACTGGTCTCGTAGGTCACAGGCGAGCGTATTGATGAAGTTATTTTAATGGTCGGGGAGGGGGGGGGGGTCTGCCTCTCCTTTTATGTGCTTCTTTAACTGCGCTGTAATCAGTCCTCATCTGTGGCCCGGTCGATGCTGCAGACTCCGATCAATACGACCCTCCTGCATTTACACACCAGCCGCCACCTCCACGCTGGTTGTGTTCTCCAGCCTTCCTCTCATCCTCCTCCTCCTCCTCCCCCTCTCTCTCTCTATTTGCCTCGTAAACATGTACAAACAGACCGCACGCAGGATCGATAAAACCCATCCCGGGGTTTTATTTCCACTTCCTTCAGCCAAAATATAACGCCTCCTCCTTGGAAATGATTTCATCAGTGGGTTTCTAACATGTGGCCTCAGTGAGACTGGTTTTTTTTTTCCGTCCTCTCGTGCTGACTTTTCTTCTTCTTCCAGTTTTTTTTGACCACATGGTTTTTCTAAGAAATGTTGTGATGTGAAACGTATGCTACTACATCACTCTGCTGCACAGAACCAGGACAGATTAGAAGCTATTTTTATGGATGTGGTATTTTTAAGGCGAATAGAGGGCGAATATTTGAGTTAAAAACACACACACACACACACACACACACACACTGTCCTGTTAATCAGCCCGGCCCAGCACTCCTCCGGCCGGCGTCCCCAGCAGGCCTATTTGCAGAGGAATATCAAACGTCCTGCACACTATCATTCTTTCCAATTAGAGGCTCAGGACTTCATTACTGCCGCCCCGCAGGCTGCAGCCTTCAAACACTTACAGACACACAGACAGCCAGGCTCAGGCTCTTAACTATCTCCGTACAATCTCAGGCCATGATCGAATGACGTCTCCCCACTGAGCCATCAGCCGCGTCCGTCTGTCCCGCAGCCAGCTGACTGTTTGTTTGTTATCACTTTCATCGCCGGCGCTAAAATCTGAGAGTTCTGTCTGCCCCAGAAACATGTTCTTTAATACTTCCTCCACTGTGCTGCACCGGCAGCCTTAAAATACATTATCTGAAAACACGTGAAGTGTTTGACGTGTCTCTCTTCTCTCTGAGCGTTGGACTGGTCAAAGGGTGATCAGGTGATCTCCTCCTGGAGCCTTCAGTGACTCATCTGCTGTGTTATGTTGGTGGCAGGTTCCTCTCCAGTTAGCATTAGTTAGCTGAGGCACTCTTTTGGAATGTGATTAGCACACCTGTGGATTATGTGTCATTCCTTTCGTGGTCAGAACGTTTTCACCTTGAGTTCTGTCCTTGTCCTGACCGTTGTTAGTGTCATGGTTCGGTTCTCTGTTATTGTGGCGTTGTGGTTCTTCTTTGTTAGATTTCCTCCTCGCCCTGGGTCCTCCGGTGTGAGTTCTGTGTTGTGTTGCTGTCTCCTGCCCTCCCTCATGTGTTCGTAGTGTTGTCTTGTGCTTCCTGTTTTATTTTGAAGTCCTGTCCTGCCTGTGTGCTCCCTTGTGTTTTACATCCTTGTACTTCCATCCTCCATGAGAACCTGCTCCGCCCTGATTGTGTCTCGTCACCCTTGTCTATTTAAGCTTGTTCTCCCCTTTGTTCTTGTTGGTTCGTCGGTTGTCTTACCTGTTGTTTCCACCGTGTTGTTCCTCCATACTCCCCTGTCCTCCTCTGTCCTCCTCTGTCCTCCCGTCCTTCTGACCTCCCCTGGATTTCCTCTCTTTGGTTGGTTGGTTTTCATTTCTTTTTCCCTTTTTCCTTAAGCTATACTTGTAGGCCCCTTTGAGTTTTGAATAAAGCTCTCCCTTTGTTGGCCTCTGCCTGCATGTGGGTCCTTTAAAACACTACCTCGAATAACAATTAGCAGAGAGAGCTCTGTTTTGGTTTCAGTTTTTTTTTTAAATTTGCTAAAAAGAACACGATTAAAATGATGTTATCATGTGTGTCTGTGTAAAAACATGAGTTACAATACAAACAAATGTACAGTTTTGGGACTCTAGTGTGTGTCAGTGCTAGAATTGCAGCCTGTTAGCATTAGAGATGGGTGCTGAGTTGACATCTCTGACATAACTGAACTGTGTGGGCTGATGTGAGTCAGACACTGCTCAGTGCAGCGTGCTGTTAGTTTGTGGCTAATGATGACCGGACCCGGCTGTGTCCCACAGTGAGCCGTCTGTAATCTCTTTCATCTGCACGCTCACTTCTTCAGAACGTAACTCCTGCTCTGTAATCTGCAGCAGCGCCTCCACAGACTGTACAAACACCGTGTCAGGGTGACAGCCCGTCACTCGTCGCCGCTCACACCGTGGATGACGGCGTCGCTGCCACGCCGGCATTGTTACAGTGTGTGTCGCTTTTTCTTTTTGAGTTGTGACTGTGGAGCCGGGCTGTCACTCCGGCGTCTCGGCGCTCTGTCAGCATGTTTAGGCAGAAAGGAGGAGCAGAAGTTGTGCAGTGATACGACCCAGGCTAAATGATTTATATTCACCTGCAGTGTGGTGGAGATTGTCGGCGGCTTGTCTTTCCTTGCCGCCTGTAATCCGCTGGCTGCATACTGTATGTGACGAGCTGAACCTGAGCGAGAGCGATCCGTCTGTCACTCGGCTGCCATGGTTAGCTTCTCTCTCTGTTTTTCTGCCTTTCTCCCACATTCCTCCTCTTTCTTCCACATCCAGCTCTTACTTTGATCTCTCTACTTCCTGTAATCCGCCGGCTGCATACACTATTTGACAGCCTAAACTTACTGTTGAGGCAGAGAAGTGCCCCCCCACCCCCAGAAGCTGCTGATTTCCTTATATCTTTCAGAGGAGACAGGGCAAAGTGTCTCTGCAGGGAGTGCTGGCTGTTTATTAGAAGCTGCTGCTGGCTGCTCCTGCACGCTGACTGAAAGGAGGGAATATGATATATAAAATGAAAGCCCTCACATGATGGAGGGAGAGAGAGAGGGAGGGATAATAGGAGGCAGACAGACTCATATGAAATGAGTGCATGTTAAACCTGTCTGTCCTGCAGGTCTCTCTGTCTACAGGAAGTTAAATACTCGCCTCCAGGAGTCTTCACTTCTGTTCTGAAGAACAGCTTTGTTCCTGCACTGTTGATAAATCCAGTTTAACGCTGATTGTGTGGCTCGCCCTGTGAAGCGACCGCATTCTGGTGAGAACTCCGCCTCCCACAGATCTATGCTCTGGGCCTCAGGCTATGAGCTCGCGTTGAACCATGTTTGTTTTGGACCAATCAGTGTCTGTTGAAGCAGTGCTGTCTGCTGGGCCCTAACGATCAGGGGAAAGTATGTGCAGTCTGTGCATAGTTAATATTTAACCATCGTCACCAGGATCAGGGCTGCAAACTTTCCCAGTCACAGATACAGAAACAGTGTGATCCACAGAAAGTCCTTATTGATGAGTGTCTGTTTACAGCAGGGTGGGCAATTATTTTTTTGCACTAGCGGGATTCACTAGTCGCATTTGCATTCAGACCTGAGCCAGATGTATATCCAGATACAGCCCGAGTCCTGCTCTAGCCGGATTGATTTCCCCAGTGATTTCCCATGTGGCTCAGAGTTCTGGAAGCATCCATTCAGCTAACCCAGCTCCCCTCACTGAGTGTTGGTATCAGTGCAGTGGCTGCTGTGATCACATCAACTCCATACTAGTTTTAAGAAGTTCATCCACAACTTTGACTTCTCTGTGCCTGTGTCTGCAAAGCTCTTCTAGAAACTGTCAGTTAATGTAGAATCGGTGTTGGCAGACTGAGGGGATGTGGGAACGCCTTCTGAACACCCTGAACATCACAAATCGTCCTGCTCTGACAGACTTTCATGCGCTTGGATGTCCTCTCTTTAATTTCACAGTTAGAAACCTGATCATGCTGAGCAGAGCTTCCACCGGCTGTGTTTGGAGCTACGCTCGACCCTCTTTCAAAGGTTGCAGCTCCCGTGTGACGGGGATCATGCTAATCAGCTATCATTTACATCTGTGGATTATGTGGGATTGAGTCCAGGAACGCCTGTGTAGCTGGTGCTTAATTACATCCAGCAGGGCTTCTGTCTGTTTGTGGGTGCTGTAATTATGATGTCTGTGCATTCCCACAGTGTACATACAGTAAATTAGTTAGTGGGTTACAGTGAGGTGTGCGAGTGATAACCCAGCCGGCATGTGTGCAAGGACAGAGCGACATCAGCATTCATGGTAGATCAAACCGAGTGCGTACATGTGTCAGGACATGGCAGAGCTCGAGGCACTGTGTCTGCGTCAACAGGAAGTCAAAGCAGCCTCGACTGTACGGCGATGCATCATAGATGTGATTATTATAACGCTCTGAACAGTTGTTAAAGGTCGGGTATGAGATTTCACTCTGATGCACGTTTTGTTAAATCAGTGTAACTTCTCTTTACAATCCGACAGCAACCGATTAGTTCGGGAGTTTCCCATTAAAACGAAGAATATGAATCATCTGAAGCTATAAAACATAAAAACATCATCAATCCTCCGGGTGGACCCTGTAGGAGTATTGGCTGGTTGTCACTCTCTTCCTGCTCTGTGCACCAGAGAGGTACGTGCATGATGGCCGAAGTCACAGACCGCAGCTCGTCTTCAGGTGATGCTCCGAGAGAAAGGGGCGTGTGTTTACTTTGAAATCTGGCTGACTCTCACTGAGTTTCTCTCCCACCCTACCTTTAATATATTTATGTTGAAGATCTGGCCTAACTACAAACACAAGGAATTTTCTAGAAGCATTAACCCACTACAGCCTGTACTGAGATGGAAGAAGGGGGAGCTGTCTGCTTCATCCTCCGTCCTGGGTCCTGTGAGGGACAAAAAACTCAGCTACCTGGTTTTCCCGTCCAGGAGCTCTCCGGTCTGCTTCCAGGACAGAGGAGGATGGATGGTGGAAGTTTAGACACTGTTTCCTCACTAATGTTCCTCCACTTCCTGTTTGTGCCACTGAAACAAAACTGGCTACAGAATGAAAGGAAGCTGAAAGAGTTATTTACACCTGCCTCTGCTCACAGTTCATTTCATGTTTGGCTCATACAGGATTGATCATATGTTCTAGAAATGCAATAACAACACACTGGTGTCCTTTCAGCTTATTTACAGGAGAGATTTAGTCCATATCAGGCTAGCATCCTGCTAACGGCTGCTGATTGGTCAGTTCAGATTAGGACTCATGGGGACAGGAGGTCCTCCCTCCATGGCAGCCTGGGTCCTCACATACATATGTCTCTATAGGGGCTCTGCTGCTGCTGGCTGATGTGTCCAATCAGAGCGGAGGATGCTGGGAAGTGGCTTGTGATGCGTGACATCACTGATAGTTATAGAACAAGATTTTTATGGATTTGAAAAACGTACAAAAAAATAAAATAAAATAAGAAAATTGCGTGTTTGAAAACAAATACTGTTTTAAGTTTTTTTAGCTGAATGAATAAATGCTCAAAGACAATGCAGCGGTTTCAGTTATTGTAAAGTTGTTTCGTCTGAACCACCGCCGATCACGGAGATCACTCCTGCAGGGAGATTCTCCTGCGTTTGTCTGTATTTCATCACTTGTGAGACACTTCAGCCCACGGCGGGATGATATCTGCCTCTGGTCTGACTACCACATCATAAACACCTGCACTCACTCACAGACACATTCATCTTTAATGGCATCATCTATTTTCCAAACCGACCCCGCCCCCTCCCCCTCCGCCGCCGCCGCTTCATGAAGCTGCCAGTGTGAGACGTACAGCCGCTGTCTGCTCGTCCAGCCTGTGATCACAAAATCAGATAAATCTACTTTCACTCACAGAGGCATCATGCTCTCACATCTCACATCATGCTCTGTATGAAACTGTGGCACCACAGGAGACAGCGATGAACTTACCTTCACAAAGAAATGTTTCAAATATTAGAAAAATTAGACAATTCCACACTCACAAAAATGGGAATAAAATGAACTGAAGTTTTTCCTTTAAAGTAGTGATTTAAAGCCGAGTGACAGCAAAGAGCTTTTTGTTCTTTTTAGTCCAAATGAGAGCTGAGATTTGAACGTTTCATTTTCATTTTACATCCTGCAGCGTTTAAATGTCACCATGAGTTACTGCAAATAAAGTTTTTTTTGTTCTTTCACTGTAGAAACCAGACAAATGATTGTGTTACATTATGAACACCACAGTGCGCTCGCTCGCTCTCACTCTCTCTCTCCCTTTGGATGATGTGAGAGGTTGGCCATTAAACGAAAGTTTAAGTGAGGGAAAAACCTCACATGTCATCATGTAGATGTGATTTTTCAGAATCAGAATTGGACTTTGTTAAAGGTAGGGGAGGAGATTTTGAAAACTCAGTGAGAGTCAGCCAGATTTCAAAGTAAACACATGCCCCTTTCTCTTGGAGCTCACCCTGAAGCCACGCCTCCCAATCACATGGACGCGCATTACCTGAAGACGAGCTGCGGTCTGTGACAACCAGCCAATGCTACCTGCAGGGTCCACCCGGAGGATTGGCTGATGTTTTTATGTTTTATAGCTTCCACAGATGATTCATATTCTTCCTTTTAATGAGAAACTGCCGAACTGCTATTGGATTGTAAAGAGAAGTTACACTAATTTAACAAAAAGTGCATCAGAATGAAATCTAACAGGGTCCTGAATAGCTGCTTTGAGTCCCTGTGGGAAGCTCATCACTATGATTTCAGGGTCCACTTAAGTCCTGGTTAATCCAGATACAGGCAATGAAGTGGGAGCTGGAAACGTGTGAGTGATATGTAACAGATCTCCTCTCAGAGACTAAAACACCTTTCTGCTTCTAAGTGGGACATTTCTAACATGGCGGTCTATGGCATTGTCTCACTTTTGGAGCCAGCCCCCAGAGGCTGCTGGAGGAACTACAGTTTTTTGTACTTTGAACTTGTTTGTCAGCCTCAGAGTTTGTTTGTTGCTTGGTCTCATTCTTTGGATCACAGCATCTGTTTGTGAAGAGGTACTTTGATACCTGGCAGCTGACAACAAGAGTCTTTGTTGTAGCAGTTAGCATGTCTGTCCGAGTTTTGGCAGAAAGTGTGAGCATTAAAGGACTTTCATTCTCTCTGTATCTCAGCAATTAAAGTTGTGGAGTAGAAAATCTCTTTTCCCTGTTTGCACAGTGTTTGGCTCCTGGCGCAGCTGTCAGAGTCTGACCTGCACAAACAACACTTCAAACACTGGGTCCACTTCAGCAGACACTGTAAACACCACATACTGTACAGTGTGTCAGTCCCACTGCCCTGCACGTTGTTGTAAAAGACCTCAGTAATAATCTAGAGGAGGAGCGCTCTTCCATCTCCACGTTATCAGCGAGGGCCGCCGTGCGTGCCGGCTGAGGCCGTATAGATCGGCCCAGTCTCAGAGATTATGTCCATCGATCGTACAGGAGTTTGTCTCCTGTCTGATTCTGTGTTCTGTGATTTCAGGGGCCGAAGGAGCCGTGTTCAGCAAATCGGTGGAGACGCCGCACGTCAGGGCCGAGCCGTTCAAAGAGCTGCGGTGAGTCTGTGTTTCTTTTTCACTGTGTATGAACATCTGTTTCCTGTGATGCTGCTCCTGCAGTGCATTAATGTGGAGCCTCCACAGAGACACACACATGCAAATCTGTCTGATGTGATCAGTGTTGAGCTAAGTGCTTAATCAATAGAACATCACTGTCAGCAGTTCACTGCAAGGAATCGTAGTGTGAGTCCGTTGTGTGAATGAGCTGAATGTCTGTTCAAAACTTCTCTGAGCTGAGCTGCAGGTTCATTACATTCCAAATGTCACATTTGACAATCACATTAATGTTATTTAGAGTAAAAGTGAAGTCAGCCCTCAGCCCTTTTCTCCACACTCTTTCCTGTCAGGTCCTTTGAGGCGGTCGCCTCTACGACCACAGCAGTGGATTCATTTGAATGCTTTCAGTTCTCCATCAGCCTTGATTTTCTCTGTAAATACAGGAAAGGTTTTAAAGGTCTTGTGTAATATTTATGTCCAATAATCAGAAAGTTTCCTTAAAGTTTTTTAATATCTTAACTTTTCAGTGATGATGAGGTTTTTGGCAGAATATCCCTTTAAGGCGGACAGATGTCAGAGGTTCCTTTACAGACATCAGTCAGAATCAGCTGTGTGTGCGTGTGTGTGTGTGTCTCTGTGTGTGCGTGTGTGTGTCTGTGTGTGTGTGTGTGTCCGTAGTGTAAACATGTTGTTTATCATCCTCCTCCCGCCTCTGCTGTCAGATGTGATGACAGTCAATCAAAGCAGGGAGAAGTGGGAGAGACAGAGACCTAATGTGACAGAGGAGCGGGCGAGCGAGGCCGACCTGAGAGAGTGGGTTTGTGAGCAGAGATTTAAATGTTGAGGTGTTTGGCCTGATCAGACCTCGTCTCCGGACGGCCTGACAGCAGACTGATTGACAGCTCTGCACCTCTTCAGCTCGCTGCACTGATTCTGTTCCTCCCACCCACAGCAGCAGAGGTCTAATCAGCCAGAATCACCATTGTCATAGTGTGTGTCTGTGTGTGTGCGTTCTGAACTAATTTCTTGTGCAGTTATTTCTGGTTTCTTCCCTCTCGTCTTATTTTCTGGAGACGAGACCAGATAAACACGGTTTAAACACTTACTGGGGCTGAGGCTGTAGTTCCTCCAGTCTCCACTTGAGGGCTGGCTGCAAAAGTGAGTCAATCTTCATCAGTTAAAATGTCAAAAGCTGTTTTAGTCTCTGTTCATAAATGTAGCTTCAGGATAAGCTGGTTCAAATGTTCAAATGTGAAGCAGCACAGGCTGCACTGTGGTCAACAGCAGCTCATTATAGCTTTGGGGATTGGCTCACGTTTGAAGTCTGCCTCTAGTGGACGCTGGACACAAGCTAACCAAACAGTTACAATGGCCTCAAGTGAAAACAGAAGGAAGGTGTACCAGGCGGGCCTTGAAGCACTTAAATAAATCAAGCACGAGTCCCACAAGGAGCACAAACCTCCGCCTTTTGACCCATTCTCCAGGGCTTCCCGTTTCATTTTACCTAAGGGCCGAATGATCTCAAGCATCCCGAGCCAAGGGCCGAAACATCCAGGGTTCTGTTGTTGTTTGCAGGAGGCGAGGAGCCTCTTTTGAGGGTCAAACAAGGATAGAATTAATAAAACAAACTAATTCAGGAGTTAATATGTGGCCCGGATATTTGGCGTCTGTGGGCCTGATCTGTCCTTCAGGATTCTGTGGGAGGCCTTAGTTCCAGTCTACATGTGTTGCCATCTGGGAAACCTGGCGGAGGTAAAACATGGGCCTGTGTGTGAGGATGTGTCAGCATTAAACACCAGAAACAAAACTTTGTCCTTAAAACGCCCAACTGCAGCTCCACCCAGCAGGCTCCCAATCAGAAAGCAGAACTCTTCCTCCAACCGCACACAGACGTGCTTTGATCTGAGCTGAAAGAGAAGGCAAGACTGTGAAGTGAAAATGAGAAAATCCAGAAAAAGGAGAGGAGAAATGAGACGACAACAGTACAGAGCGTGAAGATTAAAGAACAAGAGGGAGTGAGGACGAAAAGGACACAAAATAAAAGAAAATAGAACAAAAAAAATGAGCAAAAAGGCTCATTTTTATCAGAGAGAGGGAGAAAAATGAGGCCAGGGATCGAGAGATAAGGAAATAAAAAGCTTTATGTGATGGAGAAGATGCGGCGGCGTCAGGAATTAGAGGTCGAGCAGAGGAGGACTTTGATGACAAATATCTAATAACAGCGTTTCCGTGGCGATGAGTCATCAATCATGGCTGCTTTCCTTTCAAAAGCATCGTTTCAAATACAAAAAGATTGTTTCCGAGCGCCTCATCGTGCACATATAATCTGACAGGTTTGTTTTTCCCTGTTTATGCATCTGTGGTGACAACCGGCCCATCCAGGATGAAACACAACCCGGACTATCCAATCATGTCAGGACGGGGAGCGTGGCTCCAATCCAAGCTCGCTCTGATTTCTTTGACAGGAAACGATCCAGGATTCAGATCCGACTTCAGGGCGACACACACACAGAGCTGACACTCCTTTATCACTTCCATCTGCGCCGTAATGCCTTGTCAACAGGGTGTGTCCTTGCATCAGACGAGCGCCTTTGTGAGCGTCAAGCGGGCGCGTTTGATAGCGCAGCTTAATTTCTATCCAGACCATTTCAGAGCGCAGATAAAAGGGATCTGCAGCGACGAGAAAGGACGGAAACCAGCGGAGCTGCGAGAGTTCCTGAAGGTGAAATGAGATGTGGAGCGACTGAGGGGAACTTTGATGGACTCACAGAGACTCCCTCTGCTCGGGTTTGTCCCTCGTCTCTTCCTGTACGGACGTTTTCCTGTTGTAATCCTCTCTCTACATGGAAACGGAGCTGAGGCACATGTCATCACAGCAAACACCAGCTCTTCTGATCTCCTTCCAATAGCAGGAGCAGGACGTCCCTCGTATCAATAATAATGATTATTGCTTATAGAGGTCAGTAGATCTGTCTCCAGGGCAACCATTATAATAATAGTGAATACAGTTCATTCTTTTAGTTTTAAATGTGAGGCAGAGACGAAGAATACAAGCCTGAGAGGAATATTTCATCGACTGGCTCCCTGAAGGGGGAGGAGAGGGGTGAGGGAGAGACTGAGGTTCTTACTCCAGAATACCTCTGAGCATTCTTTGGATGTGCAGAAACGTCTTTGTGTTTGTTCTCACCTGCAGGATTCCTTCATGGTGGAGGAGGTGGGACTCTGACTCTCTTCTGCCCCTTTGGACTCCAGCTACACAAAGCTTGGCCTCTTCCAGACCTGTCTTTAGACACCACAGACAGCCCGGCTAATACAAGATGGGGGGGGGTATTCATAAGCAGCAGGGGGCGGAGCCTGTCCTGTTATAATGTCACACCGAGCATCATCTCTCAGGCTGTAAACATCTTGGAGGTCTCCTGGGATTCACTCACTGTTTCTGGCTTCAGATTTCCACTTGGTTTTTACCACAACTAACCCAACTAGGTTGTTGTAAAGTCAGGCCATTGGTTAACCCTCATGTGGCCTTTAGAGGAACTGCAGTTTTTGTGCTGGATGTTTGTGTTACTAGGACGGACAGATGAGGAGTCACACCCTAGCCCTGCTCCTGGACGTCACGTGGTCCAGGTCTCCGTCTGAACCTGTTCAGTCTTCCCACTGCAGCCTCCGCCTGGTTAATCTTTACTCTCTTGTTTTACAAAGTGTGAGATTAAAGTCCCTGAATGTCCAGATACAACACTTTGAAATGATGTGGACTCAGCAACAGCTGATGGTGTCAGCTCTGATTCTGATGTTCGGATGTTGTCATCACACAGCCTCCGTGATGAGCCATTACAGCATGTGTATTTAATTAATCATCATATTTCACAGCCTGTAATTAGTATGTGCGCAGGCTTAACCCTCTGTGGGCAGAGAGGAGCAAAGCAAAGACCATTCAAGTTTTCATTTAATTTAATCATTAGTCTTAATAGAATATAGAATAGAATAGAAAATACTTTATTCATCCCAAGCTGGGAAGTTTCACTGTTGCAGCAGCCAAATACAGTCACTCAAGCATAACAAAAATAACAAATATACCTCTGACGGTAAAAATTAAACAGTACAAACATTATTTACAGCAAGATAAATATAAACACAGGTGCAGAAGCAAAAATGTGCAGTTTGTAATGAAGGTATGAATGTAATCTGAAACGGATTGTGCCATTTGGTATGAAGATATGAAATGATATGATATACAAGGACAACAGTGTGCAGTTTGACAGTAAGAAAAACCTGAACCTTGTGCAGAACCTTGTGCAGAACGTGTCCCTTACCGCAGTGAGTCTGTGTTGTCTCTGGCACAGAGAGGAGGTGTTGTACAGGCTCACAGCATGAGGCAGGACAGACTTCCTGTAGCATTCTGTGTGACAGTGAAGCTGTCTGAGCCTTTTGGAAAAGGCGCTCCGCTGTCTGTCCAGTACAGGGAGGAGAGGGTGGTCGGGGTGATCCATGATGGATCACAGTTTGTTCAGTGTCCTTTTTTTTTTTGCCTCGTGGGTAACCAGACTTACTTACTGTTATATTTCCACTGATGGAACCTGTCACTCCACTTCCTTAGTTTTGTCCTGTTTATTGAAGCTGCTGGTGCAGAATAAGGAAATGAAAACATGAATTTGGAGTGATCAGCACATGTGAGAGGAGAGACAGCTTCGCCTTCACTGTACCCACAGTGCTCCTGTTGAACGCAGTGTGTTTGATATCAACGAACAGCCCGCTCTGACGTGTGTGCTGCTTCCTGTGAAGATCCGCTCGTGGATTTTCTTCCTCAGAATGTGAGGAGCAGTGGGCTGACGGATTTTATTTTAATCCTCATCTACAGAAATGTGTGAGCAGCCTCCACACTGAGGTGGGCTGCAGCCTGATCCTTTCACTCCAGTCATTCTCAGAGTGCTCAGAGCACGGACGGTTTGCAGGCTTCGACTGGCTGTGGGTGCATGTGTGTTTGCCGCCATGTTTTCCACAGTCACACAGTGAACAGCTGGAAACATGAGGCTGTATGTGTAAGCAGTGGGGGGGGGGGGGGGGGGGGGTTTACTCTACCCAACCTCTGACTGAGTCAGTCCAACCCAAACTCAAATTCCACGTCCTCTGTGAACGTCCTCAGAGGTCTGGAGCCATCTTTCCACCACATTTCAGCTCAGAACATGTTGTCTATCAGAATCAAACTGTATAATGGCAGCTCTGCCTCTGTGTGTTCTCAGGCTGGAGTCTCCCACCCGCTCTCTCCTGATGGAGGCGCCCAAAGGCATCCAGATCCTGGCCGAGGCCGGAGACATCCAGGCCATCTGCAGGAACGAGCTGCGGCTGGAGTCCAAAGACGGCGAGGTGCGATTTTATAATAACGTCCTGCTAAGTGTGTTAATAACAGAAGTGATTTTAATGTTTTCATTGTTGGTGCAATGACAAAGGGCTGTGGAGCACAGAGGAGTCAGTAGGAGGAAGAGGAGGCACTGTGCACTGCCAGCCAGTGAGGAGGAGAGTGCAGGGCTGCCAGGTACCAGGCAGGGACGGCTGCCGGAGCCGCTGCTGGAGCCGCTGCCTGCAGCGTCCAGGCTATCTGAGGTGGTTTTACAGGAAGGTTTTCTTCTCTGCGGTCCCACCTTTCGCACACTATTAGCATGCTACATGCTAATGTAGTTTCTGGTTGCTAGCGTTGACTTTTATTTGTGTGAAAACGGTCTGAGGTGGTAGAGACGTCACGCTACATGTACGGATCAGAATGGCCTGAAATGCTGTTTGTCTGTGGATGAGCTGTTTGAGTCTGGAACATGAAGCCAGCCGGCGGCGTGTTTCAATCAAACTCTTCATTAAGTTGTGTAACTGAAGACGGAGTGAAGAATAACACATTTCCCTCATCCTGTCCTTCAAACCTGTTTCTTTTTTTTTTCTCTCTTTGTGTTGAAAAGTTACCTCCTCCTGTCCTGCAGCCATCCCGGCTGACGGGGCTCCGCTTCAGCATTCAGCACGTCTCCAACTGTCCAGAAGTGTTTTTAGCAAACAGCCTTCCAAACAACAGTCAGCTCCCTCAGCTTCTCCATAACGGCTGGTGGCAGTTTCCCACAGACTGGCTGTCCACCAGACACTGTGAGGAAGACGGGGAGTTCTCTCTCTTCTTTCATGAGCCGTCCCTCCTCCTCCTGTCCTCCTCCTGTCCTCCTCCTGTCCTCCTTCTGTCTTTAACTTTGCTTGTTTACCATCCTCTCCCGCTCCCTCCCTCCTTCTCTCTGCTCCTAAATTCCTCCAACCATTCCCTGATTCGTTACACACGTCGTTCATCACGGTCGGCTGCGCTGATAAAAGGATTTCCCTCCTTAGGTTGCAGCAGTCGCGTCATGTCAGATCTGTTAAAATCAGCGGCGGAGGATTAGGAAGAAGAAAGTGCTTAAAAGTTTTCCCACAAAAACAGTTTGATGCATTAAGACGGGCTGCTGATAGGAGACGGACGCAGGCGGAGAGGAAGGTGACCTTGGATCCAGTTCAGTCCAATTAAAAATAAGCAGAGGGGCGGCGTGAGGCCCGTGCAGCGCCCCCACCACCCCCCGCTCGCCGTTTTCATGGATACGTGGTCAGAAACGAGGCCGCTGGTGGGCAGCGCGTAGAATTACAGTCACGTTCTCACACTCCATTAGTGCTGCAAATGTCCATTTGTCGAACCTCTGACTCACCATCGCTGCAGAGAAGGAAGGAAGGGAAGTCAGAGCTCACAGGCCCACAGGTCTGTGCTCAGCAACACTATCAGTGCTCTCAACGACAACTACACCACAACTTTTACATGTTTTAGGAAACTTTACACATTAGATCTGTCCAAAACTGACAGAAACTCACAACTCACACAGAAATAGAGCAGAAACCTGTTTGGGTGCATAAAAGCTTTTGATCGTGAAGATGAACAAAAAACTTTTCTTCCCTTTTTATTGAAAATGACTCAAAGCTTGGAAGAGTTTCACTCTTAGACCCAGTGCCAGCATGGAGGCCATCCAAGGAAGAGGTTTATACAGCACAGGCTCTCTTAAAATAATATAAACTAATAGCCAACTTAAATCTTTGATACGCTAGCGTGTAGCACTTAGCATGAGTGCAGAGGATTGTTGTGTCTTTGTGAGAAATATAGGAGCAGAAATGAACCAAGCCTTAAACATTTTCCCTCTGGGATTATTAAAGTATCTAATAATTGTGCTGAAACACAAACAGCTGACAGCTCTTCCTCACAGGGCTCTGATTGGTCCGAACCAAGCATGGTTCTTTTCTCCGCACCGCTAGGCTGCTAAGAGGAGGAGACCATGTGACAGAGACATAGGAAGTGACCGCTCGTTGGACTTCCTGGTTTTACAAATTGGTCCCAAAATGAATCTGGGTCCTTGGACACGTCCTTGGTCCAAAGTAGTTGAACAATATGTCCACAAAGAGTCACAAGAAGTCTGAAGTAGACCCTCTACCCGCTGACTCTCCACACTCTCTCGTCCCTCAGCATCCCTGAGCTTCAGTCGGTGTGTCTCACGCCGCCTGCCCCTCGTGGTGGAAGATTTGTTCAGCAGCAGCTGTCTGGGGAAGTCAGCTGAGACTCTGCTTTAAAAGTGTTCCAGGTCATTTGGTGGCGATGCCTCCCAGAGGCGCCCTGTAATGGCTCCTTTACCTTTTTATGGCTGGAGAGCTGCTCGTCTGCTCAGGCCAGTGAAACAGCAGGCGGGTACGAGCCCCGGGAGGCCGGGGGGCTGGGACTCAGCAGACAGTAAACTCATGCAGGGCTTCTGATTCACACTGCTCTGTCTCTGCAGGCAGATACTTCAGAAAGAGACTGCAGGTCTGGTACTGCTGGTCCTACATGTCTTTCAGACACTGTTAAACCAGTCGTTTCCACAATGTCAACATGGTGGATGATAACATCCAGGAGAAGCTGTGGAAGCTGGTGAACTCTTTGGCCTCAGTGTTCTGACACTGAGAGTATCTGGACCAGTGCTGGTGAAATAAGATGGAGGCTAGATTCTCCCTTAAAAGGCAGGTTGAG
This sequence comes from Parambassis ranga, assembly GCF_900634625.1. NCBI lineage: Eukaryota > Metazoa > Chordata > Actinopteri > Ambassidae > Parambassis > Parambassis ranga. Next base: position 1,456,486 of record NC_041034.1, on the reverse strand, counting down.
GAGCTCGGTCATGCAGGAGGTGCTTTAGGTAGCTGGTCTTCTTCGAGGAGCCAGTCGTGGTGGTCTGGGCATCTGGACAGGATGCCGTCTGAGTGTTCCAAGCATGTCCAACCAGGAGCCGGCCCTAGGGGCAGACCCAGGACTCAGCTGGCCTGGAAAGGCCTCAGGATCCTCCCAGATGAACTGGAGGAGGGGGCCAGAGAGGGAGGGCTGGGCTTCCCTGTTAAGGCTGCTGCCCCCATAACCTCACCCGGGATGAGGGGGAGAAATTAGATGGATGGAAGAATCATGGAACTTTTGATCTGAGCTGGTTTAGCTTCAGTAGACGTTCTTGGTTTCAGGGTGGTTCAGGGCCTCCTACCTCAGGTTTCTGTCTTCACACAGTGTCTGGGTCTTTGCACCACCTTTGTTTCTGTGTCTGTCCTCAGAAAGCTCTGCACATGTTACCCCTCCCCCCTCTCACCACTGTTCTCCGCCTTCACCTCAGATCTCTCTGGACGCTCAGAGGATCCGCCTGATGCGGCTGCCCGAGGGGAAGGCCTCCATCAGCTCCTCGTCCTCTGGGACCAGGCAGACTGTCTATGAGGTCTGCGTTTGCCCCAACGGGAGGCTTTACCTGTCCCAGGCCGGCATCGGATCCACCTGCCAGATCAGCAACAACGTCTGCCTCTAGGACGCACACACACACAGATAAGCTGAAAGAAAGACGGGCGAAACAGACCGATGCGCGCACACACACACACACACACACACACACACACACACACACATCGCCTGCCTCTAGGACTGACTCACAGCATACAGACAGACAGACTGCCAGAGCTGACAGACACACCGACACTCAGACTGATATTTAGGCCAAAACAGGAGCTGGTGCCACTAATTCATGTTCCCTTCATTTTCTATGAGTGGGAAAACCTTTAGAGGCTCTGGAAGTCCTTAAAGTCTTTATACATGCAGGATGTTGGGCTTTCAGATGGAACCACCTGAATGAAACAGTGCTGCACGGCAGGTTTTAACAGGTTTTTAACACAGCTGAGGTCAGAGAGGGACCTCCACCCCCACCGCGCTGGGAGGACGCCACAGAGCCAGTTATTTGTAATATATACCGGTGTGACCCGAACAGTCATACATGACACTACTGCTATTTATTATAGCGCACATACACACAGGCTTACACTCACACACAGTATCTGCTCGTAGAAGCCTCCTGGAAGAGAGAACGATCTCCAGAGACACTGATGCATCTCAGTACCAGAATCACTAGGGTGATCACCCATGGCAACCGGCCCTCCTCTGCTTCTGTCTCACTCGTCTTTTCTTTCCCTTCCTGCCACAGCTCAGATATTTAACCGCTGCAGAGCCGAGCAGGCTCACTACAGGCAGCACATCGCGAACAGCAGATCCTACAGATGCTTCAGTGCCGTGACTGCATCCTGGTTTTGTGACAACTGTGGTGTTTTTAAATGAGGCAGTAAAAAAGTGTCAGACTTTGATGTCACCTTCACGTCATGTCACATTTTCCACTTTAGTTTCTTAGTGCAGCTCTCGGCGGTCACATGACTACACCATCAGCACCACCAGGTTCATGCTCTGGCCTCTTCTACAGTACAAACACCTGGATGACCTTTAATGACATCATTTGTAGTCCCATTTAGCCACTTGTTAGCATGTAGCCTTTGTTCAGACAGTAAACAGTCATCAGTGGGATTTACTGTGTGGGACAGGAAGTGCTAACATGCTAACATGCTAACAGTCAGAACACATTTGTGGGCTTTAGCCCTCATTTATGTGGCACTCTTATTAGTGAAACCACAGAAGCTGTTGTCTCTCCGTCACTGTAGCTGATGCGACCGCTGCCTTTGTGAGGTAAATCCTCTGGTGCTGAAAAATGAAGCCAATGCAGAAGTACCAAAAACTGCAGTTCCTCACGTGGCCACACGAGGGTGGCTCCAAAATGAATTAATCTTTTCGTTTCTTTACATAATTTCTGCATCCATGACGACCTTACTGCTGATTGGGCTCTCTGACCGGGTTAGCTGGAGTCTCGTGCTGCCAAGATGGCGGCAGCCATGCTGAAGCTTTGTTCCTCTTTAGTGAAAGTGATGTGACATGAACGCGGCACCAAAGTCTCAACCACTGCCTCTTTTTAAATTTAGTGGATGTTTGATTTTTGAGTTAATGAATGTATTGATTGTTGTGTTCTGTTGTTGTTGCTGCATAATGAGCTGACCAATCAGCATCACCGTCCTGGAACCATCCTTTAAACACAGAAACATCACGAGTGTCCCTCAGACCTCAGCCGTGGTCACCCTACTGGTTTCTTGCACTGGGACTTTGTTTTTTTTAAAGGACAAATGGAAAACTAACTATTGCGAGCCGCTCTGTTGAAAGAGGGGAACTGTGCCTGTGCCTTACGTCGATGCACTCGTGGCAAGAAGAAGCACATCACACAGACTTTGTTTGGCGTCTGCGAGTCACATGCTCTCTGGTTTCAGTTCAGTTCCATCCCGACCCTCCGCTCTCTCCTTCTGTGCGAATGCAAAGACCTTCAGCCACATCTGACTGTAGCGCCCCCTGCTGTCGACACCTGACTCTGCAAAAAATGTTTGTTATTTTTCTATTTATATGATCAGATACTCTTTGTGTAAACGTGTAGTTCTGGTCGACATGTGACCCTGTGGAGTTTGAATGACAGATGGTGGCACTGATTTCACTGCTTTTCTCAAACCACTCGGCCAAAAGTGTCCAGAGTCTCTCTGCAGGTCTTTGTGTCTTTACATGATGAGTTAACCGGTTCAAATATTAGTTATTATTATAGGGCAGAATTCACAACCACATCTATGTTGATGTCCAATAAAAATGCAAATATAAAAGCATAAAAAAGCAAAACATCATGGACAAAATCTCCAAAATAATCCACGCATCATTACAACTTCAGATGCTAGCTGAGACTAGCTCAAGGTGACCTGCTGCATGGATCAGCGGTGAGCTAGTGTCTGGTCTGACTTCAGTCCAAGCAGAGAAGAAGAGTTCAAATCAGTTATAGAAACCGTCCAATAACAACAGGCGTGAGTGAATGCTAACCAGCTAACTGTGGACCATTCCGCTGAACACTACCCTGTTGAGCCACTAGAGGGTGTAGTGAGTCAGTGTAGCATCCAGTCTGCCCGAGAACCAGAGAAGAAGAAGAATCAGAGCTAGCATTTAGAGCTCCGTCCTGCGCTCTGATGTGGCGGTGGGAGTTCAGAGACCGCCGCGTCTTTGTCCTCACAGAGACGTGGCTCAGAGACAGAGGTCTGGACGCCTCCGTCCAGCTGGGCCGGCTGGTTTGGTGCTGACAGACGTGCAGCTCTGTGCGGTGAGGCTCGCCGTGGTGGCTGCTGTGTTTACATCAGCTCAGCTTCTACTTCCTGCTGCTCCCTGGTGGAGCAGAGGCCCTGTTCTACACAGCGCCCTCTAGTCCAGAGACCAGTACTACAACTTAAATGATGAATGTAAAGACATGAAGATCCTGCACCTGAGAGAGACGGCTGACATTTACTGCTTCTATTGTGTGTGTGTGTTTTTCCAGAGTCAGGTCACACACCCTCCTGCTGTCTCTGTCTCTGTATATTAAAGGACTCTTCACAGATATTCCACCACAGATCTGAACCTATCTGATGTATTTGTTTTTGAACACATGTACACAGGAGAGCGACGTCTTTTATACGGTTGTTTATGTAAATAATGTACACGTCAACACGCCGGTGTCGGCACTGAGGCGACACGCCGACAAAAGAGGGACTGCTGTTTTGCAAAGAGGAGAATCTTTTGATATGATGTACATCAGTGTGTGTTTTTATACAAAAAGGGCAAAAAAACAGAGGATGTTCATGAGGTAGCATGTTCAGCGATGTATACGGCGTCGGCCTGTGGAGAACACGCCGGCTTTGTTTTCACGCCTCGTCTCTCCCTTCTGTTCGCTCGCTGTGTCGCTCCGTCGGGCCGAGGTCTTTGCATTCTCTCCAAGTGTGCTGTGTGTAAATCTGTGAGCGTTTGTTTCGTTTGTTCTGCTCCACAGAACGTGTTGAATGATTTTCAGACACAGAAACCGAAAGCAAAAAGCCAGGAAAGGAGGCGAAGCCCAGGGCGGAGGAGGCAAGGCCCAGAGGCGAGGCCCAGAGGCGAGGCCCAGAGGCGAGGCCCAGGGCGGAGGAGGCGAGGCCCAGGGCGGAGGAGGCGAGGCCCAGGGCGGAGGAGGCGAGGCCCAGGGAGGAGGAGGCGAGGCCCAGGGCGGAGGAGGCGAACCTTAGACTTAACACAAACTAAACACACAACAAGCAAACTCCACTGACGTGTTTGGCGTAGGTTTAACCTGACCCGCCGACCGGCCCGGTCACAGCTCCCCCCGCCCCCTGCTGTCCCCGCTCTGCATCCTTTTCTGGCTCGTTGCTGCGGTTGGCGTCCATCTTTGGTATTTCCATTTTTCTCCACCTTTCAGTCTGAAACTGCCGCTCATGGAGTAGTTTTCAAAGATGCCAAAATAAAAAGGCGTTGTTCAAATCCACTGCAGTCGTCATTGGAGCCTCCCTCAACAGGAAGTCTTTGCATTCTCCAGCTGACATGAAGTCCCGCCCACTTTCTCAGCTAGCCAAGAGATAATCTGTGGTTTATAATGAACTACATTTCCCTAAAGGCTCTGTGCTCCTGTGTGCTCATGTGACATCAGATTAATAAACACTATCACACAATGAGATAATGTGCTGCGCAACAGAAGCTAACGGCTAGAAGCTAGCTAGCATCGCTCTGTATAAAAACACGTTTATTCTGGTTTGAATTATTCAGACATGTTTATAATTATTTCATCCTCAGAGGAACCGTGACATGACATGTTTCTCTATATCTGTATATCTGTATCTGTATCATTTACTAAAAGCACCATTTGGTGGTGATTTTTAATTTTATGTATAATCACATGACGCTCACTGAAACACCGAGGCCCCGCGGTGCAGGGATCCCCCCAGGCTGCAGCCGTCCTCTGTGTTTTATCTCATGCTTCGTGCTGTTTTGGTTCTGACCAATCACACGTGCGAGTTTCCAAAGTTTTGTCGGCAAACAAAATAACCCCTGCAGCTCTTTGCTCGGCGTTAACCAGGCTTTTTGATCCAGCTGTCTGTGTTTTTAGGCGCTCAGGTCGTCTGTGGGGCCTTCTGACATGAAGTGTGACTCTTGTTTTTGTCGTCCGCTGCTCCTGAAAGCTTCCTGTCGCCTGAAGTCAAACATTTGATCCTGTAAATAAAAGACTGGCCGTTCTGCATACATTTCCTCTGCCGTGTCTTAATCTGACGGCATTCGGCTCGGGTCGTCGCTCCTCTCTTGTTCTGAGCTGAGTGAACCGGAGCCAAACCGGAGCCAACCCAGATCGAGCCCCGGCCCTCCTGCTGTGATGGCGAGGCCGGGCCGCAGAGCGTCTGATGTGTGTGTGAGCGCCTGGAAGCCTGGAAACTGCGGCTTCTTAGCCAATCTGTGCTAACCTGGACCTGCAGCGTGTCATTGACGCTTCTGCCCTGCGCCTGATCTGCAGATGTGATATTATCTGCATCAGATTAGGAGTGGGAGTGCTAACGCTCTCTAACATCTCTGGAGCTTAGCAGTTAGCAGCTTCTCCCATCCGTCACGCATTAGACACGCCGGCTGTTTCCTGGTCAGGCGGCTCAGGCTGAGGGCGTTTCAGGGACGGACGTGTTTCCTGCCGTGTCTCTTGGCAACAGGTCTTTCTCTCAGATTATTATTGGAATAAGGAGCCCATAAAGCTGTGAGTGAGTTATGGACTCCTCTCTGTCGCAGCTCATCTCAGAGTCGCAACGATCGTGATCCATCTCTGACAGCGCTGTTAATCAGCTCGGATTCTGGTTTTCATGTGGAGGAAACTTGATTTTTGGCGGGAAATGGCTGCTCGTACAGGCTGATTTCAGAAAAGAACACAAATGCATGAGTTCTGTGTGTAATCTGGATGGAGAAGTGGCCACGTCGCCAGCTCCACGGAGCACGATGCACAGGAACTGTTTGCAGCACTGCCGCCCCCTTGTGTTCTCATTTAGCCACACGCTAGCCTCAGTAAAAAGCCATTGTTAAGGTGGTGTTTGTTTGTTTGTTTGTTTGTTTGAAACGGAAAACAGCAAAAACAACCACAGACTGAAGTAAACATGTTCTCTGATCATTGGTGGACTGACGCCGTGTTGGCAGCATCTCTGAGTCCACCTGAATGGCTCCTGGTTAATCCAAATACAGGCAAAGAGCTGAGGTGGGCGTGATCTGAGTCATGACCCATCTGTCACTCAAAGTGGAAACATCTAATGGCCGGTTTACACTGTGCGATTTTGGGCTGGCACAGACAAAAGACAACCATCGTAGGAGAATCGTGGCTCTAAACCGGTGGTCTTACGTCGCACTGTGAGGCAGGTTCCACGACGGCCGTTGTCGGCGTCTTGCGACCAAAGATAAGCTGAGATAAAATGTCAGAAATTTAGGATGTCTCACAGTGTGACAGCTGCTACGACCTGTCACTCCTCCTCCTCCTCGCATGTTGACGTACGTCGTAACCTGCGATCGCCTGCGATTCAGTGAATGGTCATCGTACAATCTGCACGCATCAAACCTGACGTCGTACCAAAGTTTATTACATTCACATCGCATAGTGTGTCATGCAATGGTCAAAAAAATCACAGTGTAGAGCGGCCATTAGAGCAGGGCATTTGTAACATGAAGGTCTGTGGGGGTTGACTCATGCTGGTGCCTGCCATCAAGTGGCAACTGGAGGAACTGCAGCTTCACCTCTCAGCCCAGATGTTGCTGCTTGGTTTTAACTGTGTGGAGCCTTTAAATGCTTTCTTTTCTTCTTTATCTGTGTAGTTTTTATGTTGATGTTTGTATCTACACACACACAACCTGCCACAGAAACCCTAACACCCAGACGAGCTCTTCTGCTGATCGTCCTTCTGTCACAAAGTGGATCTGACGGTTCCTGTAAATGCAGCCGGCTGTTCGGTTTGGCAGGAACGGACCGTGGATCTCCGTCAGACTCCGTCAGACTCTGCAGATCCGTTTTATGTTGTTTACATCATGACAACAGATCCTCTCACACTCTATGCAAACAAATGGAAGTGGCAGTGAATCCTGTCAGCGAGCTCTGAACCTTTCTGTACAGTTTGTATTTATGAATCTGGACTGTATCAATAAACCTATTTTAAAAGGATGCTGACTTGATGAGTGTGACTTCCTGCTCCTTGGATCCTCCAGGACATGCTAACATGCTACATCCTGCGGCAGTCACACAGAGGGCGGGCGCCAGGTAAAGAGCGCTCAGCTGATGTTTGATCCATTAATGAGCCGCCTCTCAGGCAGACCGCTCAGTGTCGCCGCCTTTCAGCCTCTCTTAGCTCCTTGTTTTGGTTGATCGGTCGTCTCTGAAGTGTTTGCTGACACCATGAAGTGTTTTAATGGAGCAGCAGGAAGTGTGTGTGGTTAATGAGCTGCAGGCGTTCAGTGACTGAAGGTTGGAGTCTGTACAGTGACGGCCGGCTCAGCTGATCAGGCCTGAAGCCACGGTAAGCCTGGTTATTCACTTCCTGTCACATGATCACTAGGTGTGTTCTCATTGGTCAATGCAGCTCGTTAGAACAGATTCAGTTCAACAGGTCCTGCAGAGTCCCTGGTTTGCTGTCATGTGACTGCGGGTCACATGTGAGCAGCCATGGCTTCCTGGTTGTCGAGGACTGCAGAATTTGTAGTTTTTTACAGAATCTTCTTGGTGCTGAAGCTTCATTATTTTGGAGAATTTTTAGCTCCAACATATAAAAAAGTGAGACATATGAAGACAAGCGTGAATCAAATGCTGCAGAAATTATCAATATTTTATTATCCTTGTGAATTGAAGCGTGACCATGCTTCCTCTTCAGAAGTTCGTACTGTAAACTTTTTAATTGCTGATGTTCAGAGAGCTCTGCTGGCTTAGAAAAGACCAGAAGAAGAAGGACGGGGGGGGGCATGTGAGGCCGCCGGGACCCCGATGGAATCCAGTGAAGCTTCCTGCTTTGTTGGGATGTAAACAGGGAGACAAAAGAGCCCGTTAATAACATCAGACACTGACATGTCTGCGATCAGCTCCGATAGGATTCACACTGGAAAACTGTCTCCAGTCAACAGAATCAGATTCCTCATAAAGACACACCCGCTGGCCTCCAAACAAACCGCCCTGACACAAGCAAACTGTGTGTGTGTGTGTGTGTGTGTGTGTGAGAGAGAGATGAATCAGAGCTGCTCGTAGCATTATGGGTAATTAAATGAGGACTAATTAGAGGAGAATTAAAAGCCATCGCTCAGACAGACTCGTTAACAGATTGAAACAGGTTTCAGATAGCACTGTAATTAGCCGCTATTAGCTTAGCACAAACATGGTAAGCAGCTAGCTTAATTCTAAAGGCGACCGAATCTTCTCAGCAAGTTGTAATCACGTCCTGAGTTTGAGTTTTATGCCAGAAACAGATATTGTATTTTTTTTTAAAATGTCTGCAGATAATTTCTTAAAATTTCACATTTTCCTGAGCTAGCTTAGCAGCTGCTGTTAGCCCTGTGACGGTTTTGTTTCCAAAACTACAATAATCTGTCAATATTCTGTGTTTCTGACGGGACGGGTTTACAACTTTTAAAAAAGCGTGCTAAGATCTGTTGATACTTTTATCATCAAGCTAGCTGTTTCCAATTTTTATGCTAAGCTAGGCTAACCAGCTAATGCGATTTTTAGTCAAGAGAAGAAGTGAGGGATTTTCACAATAAGAGCTCAGAGACTGATGCCTGTGTGTTTCAGGTGGCCTGTTTTAAAGTGAACTAAACATGTAGATTAACGGTTCATCCTTGTTAATCTGAGCGGAGGATGAGGAGTCGGTCCGTCCGCCTCCGTGTCCTCCAAACTTGTGTCTGACTCCTCTTCGACCAGCTGGAGGAGCTTTAAAAGTTAAAACTGGAGCGTGATGTTGGCACATTAGCTGAGGAGAGACGCTGGCTGTCATTTAATGTGCTTTTAAAGCAGCCATTCACTCGGCTATTAGCCCGTCAGCCACTGAAGCATCAGCAAACAAGGTCAAACCTTCACAGCAACGTGGTGCAGACTTCATCACACCACCACCTGCTTTTATTCAGAAAACCACTCTAATGGAGCGTTTGTGTCAGATCCACCTCAGAGACACTTTGATCGAGATCAGACATTGATGTTTTGAGCTGATTCTTATGAGTCGAGCCAGCCGCACACATCAAGTCACTTTAATGAATCAGTTTAGTCTGAAAAGAGGAGATCGTCTTCGTCCTCCTCCTGAAGAAGCTGCTGTGAGCGGCAGCTCCTCCCTGACACAGCTGTTAGCAGCATGTCTGCGTCTCATTGGAGGAAAGAGTGTGTTTACAGCTCAGAAAAGTTCCCGTCACACACGTCACAACTTCACTTCAGAGTCTCCCTCTGTTCATTTCATCAGAACAGACTGAAGGTGACGTGTGTAGCTTCCTTCGTATTGTCATTACACCTCCAGAACACTAGGGGGTGCCCGCTTCTTCACTATTGTTAACTTTTAAATGATGCTGGGCAGATCATGATGAGGTTGTTGCTGATGACGCCACAGAAGAAAACATCTGCCACTCAGCTGCAAACGCCAGGAAGCCAGGAGTCACATGACACATGTCACCTGACACATGTCACATGTCACATGACACATGTCACGTGACACATGTCACATGTGAGCAGCAGACACATGACAAACATGCAGAGGGTCTCTGGTTGGAGGAGCAGCGCCTCTTTATTCTCCATTCTCCCTGTTGAGTCCTTCCACATGGCGCTCTGAAGACGCGGCGGACATTTTGTCTCATCACAGCAGGTGTGACGGATCGGACAGCGAGCTGTCGTGTTCTCTTCCACTCAGACTGAAAGAAGGTTAATAAGTACATGGATTCATGTGAGTGTGAGCGTGCAGTCTTTTCTGTTATTAATATAATGTCTCTTATTGCCTTTCACACCTGGAGCTGCCTGATCCCTGTGTGTGTGTGTGTGTTGTCAGCACCGCCTCAAACTGAACTATCCACCCGGCATTAATTGAGTTCAGGCACACGGCCGGTCGCTCTGGGGAAGAACAAGAGAAAGAAAAACAGCCGTCACGCCGTAATTTGTTTCCCCGCGTCGCCTCCTGACACCTGCGAGATTGAGGCGGAATATTAGTGAGAGAGATTATGCTGAATTCAGAGAAGTTGTTTTCGCCCACGTCGATCGCTCGGACTGACAGACGAAGGGAGACGAGCTGCTGGAGTGTTTATCAGGGCGGCCATGTTTGTGTCGGAGGGAGGACGAAGACAAAGACGACTGCTGCTGCTGGAGGATTATAAAGAATATATGAAGACAGAAGAGGCGTGACCGCAGGCCGGGAGGGATCTGTCCAGATCATTTTAACCATTTCTTTATTTTAGTCTGCTCTTGTACAACACACACACACACACAGCTGTCCAGAGAGCTGTTAGAGGATGCATAAAAGGGACAGAGGTGGACTTAAGAGCTCAATTAGCAGCTGTAATTAAAACTCAGATAGCAGAGATGTCTGTCACACACACACACTGCGCACACACACACTGCGCACACACACACACACTATTTGTCCTGCCTCTCGGATGCTGGGAGCAATAACAACATTTTAAAATAATAAGCGCACTTTTTTCTGTTGTTCAGATTTAATATCCTGATGGAGCTCACAGGTGAAGACCTGATGGAGCTCAGACCTGATGGAGCTCACAGGTCCTGATGGAGCTCAGACCTGATGGAGCTCACAGGTCCTGATGGAGCTCACAGGTGAAGACCTGATGGAGCTCAGACCTGATGGAGCTCACAGGTCCTGATGGAGCTCAGACCTGATGGAGCTCAGACCTGATGGAGCTCACAGGTGACGGTGAAGTGAGCTGCAGAGGATTGTGGGTCAGCCTCCCTCCTGAGAACAGACCTGAGCAGAGCCCACATTACTGCAGACGCTGCCCTGATCCGCCTGGCCATCTCCTGCTCCATGTTTACCCTCCCTTGTGGACCCTGAGATAGCTGCACTCCTCTACTCGAGGCAGGAACTCATCTCCGGTCCTGACAGGGGCTCTTCACCGGCATGGGACCACAGCCTCCAAGTTAGAGGTTAAACTGGGGGCGCCGCCCAGCAGCTGTGACGAGCCGCTGATGACACGTGCTGAATTCTGGCTGTTTGTTCTGGCCTTTGTCAGGTTGTAATCAGTGCTCGGGCGTCCGACTCGGTTCAGATAGAATCCACAGGTGGAAAAAGTTACAAACCAACCCTGTCACTAATGACTGCACCCAGAACACAGGAGATCAGCACATTATTCCACTTCTGAACCGTTCGGTCAGACCTGATCCATCAGACCACTGACACACACGAAGCGTCCCTGTGTTCATCAGTCTGCATGAACAGCTCACACTTCACACACTCTGCACACAGACACACTAATGCCACACAAGTTTTATTCTGCATTATTCCTAGGAGCGAGCGGGCGCCATCTGTGCTTCAATACATAAAGGCTGTGAAGACGCCGTGCAAATTCCAGTTAGCACATTGCCACAAGTTTATCAATAGTCAATACAACTGCAGTTCCTCAGGTCACCACTTGAGGGCGAAATGATGTCTACAGATCTTCATGTGAAACTGTCTCACAGTGCATCCTGCTGCACTCTTTGCCCATATTTGGAGTTCGGTGGACTCGGACCAAGATGGAGACAGCTGGAGCTCTCCAGGAAACCCGAAGATGATGATGTGTGTACACTCTGTAGGTACTTCTTCCTCACTGTAGGTCTGTGGAGCCACCCACCCTCAAGTGGCCTCTTGTGGAACTGCATTTGTTTTTTTCAGCGTCAGCTTCCTCTCAGGCCTGGAGGCTGGATGACACAGTGACCACTATAGGTGCATCTTTATTTACAGTCTGCAGCCACAGCTGTGTGGATTTACATCTGTGGAGCTTCATTAACATCTAGAGGCCGTTTGAGGAACTGCAGCTTGTTTCTGACACTCCAGTGTTAGCTTCATTACTCTGCCCTGCAGCCCTGCAGAGTCGCCTTTCACATTGAAGCCTGAATTTAGTGGGTCTTTGCGTGCAGTGTGAACAGGGTTTAACTCTCTTTCTTGTTTATCCTGCACAAACATTTCCAGAACTAGTCGATGCCTAAAACTCTGTTTATGCCTGAATTCACTGACTTTAATCTGCAGCCTTCATAATGCTGGGCGGCTCTCTCTCTCACTGAGATGAGTACTGAGTGATTACAGGCGTGATTTCGTTAAGTGGTTCATGCAGCAGCAGCGAGCGTCGGCTGAGCGCAGCATCGTGGGGTGCAGGCATTTTTCAGCAGCAAACCGGCGAAAGCTGCTGTTTGTTCAGAGTGACGTTTCTAACAAAGCCGTAATGACATTAAGTGATCGCTGACTGTGAGGAGTAATGAAATAAAACCAGCAACACTTCCTCTGCTGCTCGTTACGCCGCTGCTGCCCGGGCTGACGGTAATCAGCGCGCAGCCCACAGAGGTGTTCATGTGATTCAGCTTTGTTGCTAAAAATATGTTCAGGTGTTTCAGGTTTGAGGTAATTGGCTGTTTGGTTCATATATGAAGACTGTAAGTGCTCAGCTGTTGAATCTCTGATATCTACGGTGGCCCTGAAGGTCAAACACAAGATTCCAGAAAGGGCAGGGACACCACAGCTTGTTTCTGATTGGACAGAATTTGTGCTAAAATATCAGCTGATTGGTTGTTTGGCTGTCAAGAAATGATGCTTTGTGGGCTCAAAGCGTATCAAGAATGACATCACATGTACGTCCTCTATGTTCATCGTACAGTCTGACAGCAGCAGGAAGGAAAGACCTTCTTAATCTCTCCTCCACACACCGAGGGTGGAGCAGTCTCCCACTGGAGCTGCTCTGCAGAGCTGACAGGGGGTCCTCATTGTCCAGCATGGAAGTCAGTTTTGTCAGGACCCTCCTGTCCCCCACCTCCTGCACTGAGTCCAGAGAACAGCCCAGGACAGAGCTGGACCTCCTGATGACTCTGTCCAGCTGCTTCCTCTCCCTCTCAGTCCCTCTCAGTGTTCCAGCAGACCACACCGTGCAGGATGACTGATGCCACCACAGAGTCATAGAAGGTCAGAACCGACACAGCTGAGTACAAACAGGAAATGATGTTACACCATCGGATTCTGTCCAACCAGAAACAAGAAGCCTTGTCCCTACCCTTTTCCATGATCTGACATGTCGTTGTGTTTTGACCTTCAGGGCCACCGTAGATAATGAATCTTCAGCACCATGAACAACCAATTGAAATCTGCACCTGATGCAACACGACGCAGCTTCCAGACCTTCACCCTGCTCTGTGGTTCTCCACGTTCCCTTTGAGCGGCTGCTGGATTCTTGTAAGTTCACAAACTCCCACAATTCCCTCTTCCAGGCTTCAAGCTGTCAGCTCAAGTTGAACCAGGTGCTTCAGACCAATCACCGCCCTTTAAAGATCCAACTGAAGAAGCAACTGTGAAGACTTTGCTAACAGTTTGCTAACATTTATACTGTTAACTGCTACGTTAGCTTTCAAACCCCAGCAGTTCGTTAGCGTGTTAGCCTGTGGTAGTGACTGACAGATGGTTGGTAGCTTTTTAGTAAAAGTGATGCTTTCCCCTGCTTGTTCTATAGGTCCTGGTGCTGGTTGGTCGACAGGACTTTAAATTGTCTCCACAAACTTCTCCCAGCTGGATTGAAGGTTGTTTTAAAGTGCTCTCTCTCTGTATATATGGGCCATATGCTGCTGACGAGCAGAAGAACAGGGTCACATTGAGCGTTTGTTCGCTGTGTGCGCTCAGCAAACAACACTTATCTACTTATATATGTAGAATGTACACACAGCCATCACAGCCATGTTGTAACTGGGATGACAGAAGAGCAGCGGTGGATGTCAGATGCAGGAGAAGCCAATTAAGCATGCAGTAAAACTGCTGATGGCTCACGTGTTACAATTCATTTCAGCCGGATAGAATAATATCTGAGCCAGGAGACGGCGAGAAGGTCATCAGCAAACAGCAACAACAACAATGCTCATTACTATTCATTGGAACTGGCATGTAAATAGGGGGAAAAAGAGGTGGTGCATGTGAGGCGCCGACCGCCACGGAGGTGCCAGGAGCTAATGAAGAAGCTGCAGGTCTGGGGAAGCAGACAGTGGCGGAGTGATGTTTATTAGCTGCAGTGTTCCCGCGGCGCTGCAGGTGCTCACCTCAACCTCTGGCATCAATCTGTCTGCATCAAAAGTCCCGGTGAAAGCTGCGCATGGCGTGAACGGCAACAATTACACCTCTGTGCCGTTCAGCCCAGCTCCCATATAATGAAGAATATGTTAAGGTAAAAACCTCTGGTTCTGCTCCAGCGCCACAGTCAGAAGTGTTTCACATCAACATAAATGAGACTTCATTAGAATAAAAGGATTTTCTCACAGAGGGCTGCTTAAAAGTTTGTCTTTAAAAGGTTCGATATTTCTGCTAAACTATGACCCAAAACCTCGACCAAGACCTGGAAGAAGACTGATCAGTCAAAGTCTGGTCTTCACTGCATGTGTTTGTGTATCATGACATAATCAGAGGACATTTCTGAGGACCTCGTACAAACAGCTGTTCCTGCTCATCAGGCCGGACAGTGTTACACCTTTGGTCTCACCCATGGTTACACACTGCTGCAGAGAGATTTCAGGATCCACCTTAGAAACAGCAGGTGTGTTTCATCCTCACTAAGCCAAAGATGCTGAAAACCAGTGAAGACAGGACCTGTCCAAGATTCTTTTGTGTTCCACGAGGACAAGTTGTGGGGGTTTTTCCCAGCTTCTGTAGGTCCAAGTCCAACTGGGAAGGACCTGTCCTACTAGGGACACTAGGGAATCTGCTTCTTATCAGGGCCAAGGAGTCTGAGAACTCAACGAGCTGACAGCTGCTGCACTCCATTCAGACTGCAGACTGGGTCTTAATGCCCAATTCGGATTTTTTTGGTGAAATCAGATTTTTTTGTAGCTTCGGTCTAAGGAGACAACCTGCATCAGCATTGTACTGATCATCCCAGTACACTGGATGTCTGGACTCAACCTGAGGCTCAGTGAACCGCTCATAATGATGCATGTTTGTAGATGCAGCAGAGCGTCCTGCTAGGACTGCTTCATAATTCAGCAACTGACCCAGAACTCTGGAAAAACCTCTGAAGCAGCATTTATAGCATCGAGGGACACGCGGTCTATATTTGACCTTCTACAGCGAGACGAGCACGATCAAAAGAATGAAAGGCGTTCAGTCTTCCTCAGAGCTTCAAATGTGGAACATTTAAAGGAGTCTGAAGTTTTCATCTCTTTATCTACACTATATGGCCAAAGGTATGTGGACACTCAGCCTCCATATGAGTCTGCTCCACCAGGGAGCAGCAGGAAGTAGAAGCTGAGCTGATGTAAACACAGCAGCCGCCACGGCGAGCCTCACCGCACAGAGCTGCACGTCTGTCAGCACCAAAGCAGCCGGTCCAGCTGGACGGAGGCGTCCAGAACTCTGTCTCTGAGCCACGTCTCTGTGAGGACAAAGATGCAGCGGTCTCTGAACTCCCACCGCCGAGTCTGGATAGAAGACATTTATTCTGGGAGGAGACATCAGAGTGCAGGACGGAGCAGCCGACCGAGCACGGAGCCTCCTCTTCCTCACACAGAGACATCAGGCAGCGTGGAGGACCAGAAGCCTGGTCCCTGCAGCCACAGAGAGCACGGAGCTGATCCAGCAGACCCTCATACAGGCTGCTGCTGGAGGCTTCTGGAGACACCAACACCTCTGAGTCTACCTCTCTGATGGACTGACTGACACTACAGCCGTTGAACTCTGCAGGCGGACTTCCATGAAACACCTGACACTGTAGTAACAGCCTGTGCAGTGTGTCCGTCCTTCCTGCTGTGTGTCTTCTCACAGTGGACCACAGGAAACTCTGCCTGAATGGTCCTGCTGTGAAGAGGCTGCAGTCAGCAGGCCTCAGGGGGTTCGCTGACAGAGGCCTCCACTTTCACACTTTGAAAAGTTCCCAGGTCTGAGTTTTGTCTGCTCTTGAATAATTTAAGACACTCTCTCTCATCCCATTGTGTGTGTGTGTGTGTGAGTGTGAGCTGTCTTAGCGCTGCCGCTGTCTGTCTGACCTTGTGGCTCAGATGCTCAGCATGCCTCGAGGCAACAGGAGCACAGGTGCACGTAACGACGAGCTCTAAGAAAACAGCAGAGAAGCTGGCAGATAATGGTTTAAATGTGTCACTATTCAGAAGACAGCATCATAAAAGTTACTCGTCCATTTCATGGTGAAGTTGTCTTTAAATGTTGCGACTTTTGCTGTTTATAATGTGTGATTGGTTCTTTTGATTGGATCAATACTGCCACCAACTGGTACTTTAGCACGAGTAGCAGATTAACACTCAGATATTTGAATTATTTACTAAATAGTAAAAGTGTGTGGACAGATCTTTGTATGTGAAGAACACGGAAGTGTCAGAAACTGCAGTTCCTCCAGTGGTCACTAGAGGCTAGCTCCAAAGCCTAAAACGTGACTGTAAGTAAAGATGGACAAACCTTCTGTGATGTCACCGAGGTTTTGATTTTACAGTTAAAGGAGATTGACTCACGTCTGAGGCCAGCCTCCAGTGGACAGAGGAGGAACTGCAGTTTGATGCTTGATACATGAAACCATGACTCCATGGTGCTTCTAGTGGTCAAAATGAATGAAATTAAGCGCTAACATAGCAAGGTAGCATGTCTAAGTGCTTCTCTGGATGCTCTGCCACCTTGTGGTCAGAGCTGAGTTTGCACTTTGACACCTGACAAACATGGACTTCTGCACAGGATGACTTTCAGAAGCTGAAGTGTCCCTATTACTCTCTTCTTTCCCGTTCTCTCCTCCTCCTCTCTCTTCCAGACCCATCTATGTGTAATGGCTTCCATAGAGAGCTTTATTTTTTTTTTTAAAGCGAGCAGAGCGTGGGATTAATGTTTGCCAGAGGAGGCAAATGGCCATCCAGGGAGTTACCTGTCAGGACCCTGCAGTGTGTCGGCCTCTCCACGGGGCGATGGATGTTACACAACAGCAGGGGGGGGGGTGAATGCTGTACCCAGACATGAGTCACAGGCAGATAAAATGGGTCAGTGTGGAGAGGAGATGATCCAGTTATACAATGTGCTGTAGTGTGCAGGCTCTGAGACGTTATTGATAAGTGTGTGACAAGAACCAGCCAGACAGCAGGGGCTGAGGGGGTTCAAATGGCCGGTGTTTACCTATCAATGCACCACCACAGATCTACTTGTTGAGCTGTGACTCATCACCATGGCAACCAAGAAAATGGAGAAGGAGGTCATTACTAACTTTCAGTACGGAATCTGAGAATTAACTTTTTAATCGGGAAAGTGCACTTCCACAATTCACCACTAGAGGCTTGAACATTCAGCATCTGCACTGAGCTTCTCCTTCATTTTCTTGGTTGCTATGGTGATTGGCAGCCTCTGTGGTGGTGCATTGATGTGATGTGTTGGTTGCACATTTACCATCGTCTGATGTCTCTGATGTAGACCTCTGTACTCAGAACAATGACTCCTCCTTCCACTCTCCGGTGTCTTCACAGTTGAAGCTGCTCCTCCTTTAGCTAAGCACCAGAGGAAAGCCCTTACAGACTTCTGGACACCTCTAAGTCCCGGTTTGGGAGCTGGTAATTAGGTCCTGAAACTTTCAGATTTGAATCCAGCCTCAGAGGGCAGCCGGGCTGCCAGGGTGCCTGGGATCAGAGCTCATTACAGAAACTCCACTTTTGTTATGCTAAGAGCCATCAGTGTCTGTCCTGAGAGCCTCTCTGGGTCCTGACCCTCAGCTGCAGCAGACTGTGAGCCGGTCTCTGTCTCCTGTCTGAGATCAGGCTGGAAACACTGCAGTGATGCTGTGGGCCTCAGTCAATAAGGACCTGCCCTCTGTAGTGTTCCAGCCTCTGCTGGCCTGGCTGTGTGTGACGGTCCAGAGGGTCAGAGGTCACCTCAGTGATTGCTGTGTAAATGGTCCCCTGATCAACTAGAAGGGGCTCAGAACTGTCCTGATCTCTGAGACCAGTGAGTGACAAAACCTGCAGTTCCTCTTGTGGCAACTTGTGTCACAAACAAATGAGTCCCCACAGAGGTCCGCCCACCTCAGCTCCACCTCAGCTCCACCTAAGGCCTTCACAACTCTCCCTGAAGCGCTGGTTTGGCCTCCTCCACCCTCCTCCACCCTCCAGAAGTCCATTGACAGTCGAGTGAAATGTGAACATTCCCATTAGGTGAGGAATAAAAATGTTGATGGATGTAAGTTAATGGCTGACTGGCAGCTGCAGCTGCTGCTGGTGTACTTTAATGAAAGCCTCTTTATGTCCTTGATTTAATGAAACCTCTCCGTCAGCTGGCGGAGGGAGGCGAGTCCGAAAGAGTGAGCGAGGCAACGCCAAGGAAGTTTAAGACCCTGGAATGGATCAGTGGCGTGTTCTAATGAGGGGTAGGTCTGATGACACACACACACACACTAATAAAAGCAGCAGCTCCCTTATTAGTACAACATTTGTCAACAGTTTCCATTTCTGATTAGCATTGTGCGGAGCTCCATCATGGCTGGCGGCGAGCTCCTTCACCAAAACATCATCACATGAAAGCTGCACACAGTGAGGGGTTAAAAAACACCCAGCTGGGCTTCACATCACAACAAGCCCTGCTGCACAGTAACCTGCTGTAGATGTAGTTACACCTCACTCTCCCAGCTTTTATCATGTCTCCAAAGGATCCACCCTTCACACGGCCTCGGTCACACCATCACCTGGAGTCACCAGGATCAGACTTGTCTCGTCTCCATCCCGTGTAGCCAGAGGCGACGGGGCCTCCGGTCGGTGTCCTTCTTCCAGATCCAGCCGTTGTGTTTAAGCCTTTTCTCTCTCTCTCTGTGAAGTCCTGCGGTTTAAAGCCTTTGATCGACACACGCTGAACAGATCGTACGAGCACAGCGAAGATGTTTCAGACATCAGAGACGGTCTGGACCTCTCCCATTCACTGCATGGGGGACACACAGGAGGCTTCCAGCCAGCAAGTGGGTGTTCTGTTAATCCTCACGCTTGAAGGAGCCTCTCTCTCAAAGACTTAAAAAGACTTTGTGCAAACACTTACATATAATATATATGAGAATATATTTAAAAGTCCTACGAGTGTTTGAATGAGCTACATTCAGATATGCAACATGTTCCAGTTGTGGTCCAGCTTTATTTCACTCGTGGAAAGGTCAGATATAAATATTAAATGGAGGAAGCATCAATTATTTGAACTGACAGATAATAACCAGGGGTAAAAACCAGGCTCATACAGTGAACAGCGGGCGACTTCATTCAGCATTATGGAGGGATAAAAGTCCTAAATTCAGACACTGTTCCCCCAAAAGACTAAAAAAATCAACTAGTAGTATTAAGCTAAATATTAGAATATCTCTGTTATTTAAACGTGTTAAACATTACTCAACACTTCTAATTTTTATGTGTGGGAAAAACGTTGTTATGAATACAGACACCCCTAAAGTGGACCGTACCATTTCCTTCTAACCTTGACACAGCAGCGGCTATACGCTATTTAGCACGTTTTCTACACTTTCATATAGTGTGTTCTGAATTTGATTGTCACAAGTGTTTTCAGGTGAACGCAAACGCCAGTTAGTTACAGTTTAAATGAAAGGCTAAAGCTAATGTTTGCTGTATGTAACCTTAGCTAATCTGTTGATATATATTAGCTTAAAGCTAACGTAAGCTACGGTTCGGCAAGCTAACTGTAGCTAGCTAAAGCTAACGTTTACTGTACGTAAAGTTAGCTTTAGTTATATGTTAGAAGCTAGTGTAATGTGTTAATAGGGGTTCTCGGTCATCCAGCTAATTTTTATTCAGAAGGTTGGAGCGTGTGGACTTGTAGAGTCCTCTTGAAGACGTTTCTAAGCTCCTCCATCAGCTCCATCAGTTCTCACTATGAGCCTACAGGGGCGCTGTGGTGGGGGGACAGGTGGACCCTTTTATTAGCAGTATAAGGTTTAAAATACTGTATTATCATAATAATGCTGTCATAGTTTAGTCTTTTTAAGTATTAGCTTTTTAATAGCTGCTACCCTGCAGTTTTACCTGAATAGGTCATTTTAATTCGCCTGTTGATTGAATTAAAATCAAACAATGAAAACAGCCTTTAAGACACAGACACAGATATTAACTGGAAACACCTGCAGATTCAAGCAGACGTGGGCTCAGCAGTTTGCGTTTGTAACTTGTTTGTCACCTGAAGTCCAGCCAGTTATGAGTTTTGTCACATATATTTTGAAGGTGGGGCTTCACAGTGGTTACATGCTCGTTTGGTTTATTGTAGATGTAATTGTTTTTGCCTGGGTTGGTCTGACTGCCCTCTGCATGTTTGTCCTCTTTGCAGAACATTTGTGGGCTGTGTTGTAGGATGGACACACCTGTAACACACACACACACCCACAGGGGCAGCAGAGAGAGACCGTTTTACACAAACAAGCATAAATAAGGTAAGAAACGTGATTTCTTATTTATGTACGTACATCAGTCTGAGTTAGTGTCCTGGGAGCAGTGTGATGGTGTCTGGACAAATGACTCTTTTTTTGATGGCACCATTCATTCTCTAAGGAGAAGAAGAAGTTTGGACATGTGGCTCCTAAAAGATTTTGTCCATGAGTGTTTTTGATCAGACGTCTGCAGGCTGTGATCCATCCGTCCTGATCCCAGATCCCAGAGCTGCTCGGCTCAGCTTTTTCTGGGCTAAAGACGAAGTGATGGTGGTGAAAGTGAACGTGTGTGTGTGTGTTGTGTTGAAACGGAAACACGCCCTGCTGCCCTCCTCGCCCTCCTCTCCATTGTCAGACATAATCTCAGCAGTTAGAGGGATGAGCTGGAGGGCTTATTTGTGTTGAAGTCTGTCCGATGCAGATCCCACTTTCTGCAGGTATTAAGGTAGACATGATGACATCATCCCTGGACCGATGCACCAGCAGTGCTCGCCACACAGCCTTCAATACCCCCCCCCCCCCCCCCCCCCCCCAAAACCCGTGTTCCTGTGCTGAGCCCACAGGAAGAGACATGATGGATTTCAGAGTAAAGTTGAGTTGAGTCTCCAGATAAAACCCCGGCGCTGTCAGGATCACTACTGCAGCAAACATGTCTTTACCTGTAGATCGTCCTTGAAAGGTGTGTGTGTGTGTGTGTGTGTGTGACTATAAACGCCACAGCTGAAAGGAGAAGCAGGGGTCAAACAGGATAATGAGAGAAAATCAAAGAGACAGCGAGAAAATGAAAAACTCAACATGGTGGAAGAGAAAAGAGAGCTGCTGAAGAAAAGTCAGGCCGAGCATCCTGTGAGGAAGAACTGGGGTTCATGGGCATGTCGTAGGTGTGACCACAGCAAGGCTTAGATTTGTTGGTTTTGATAAAGACTAACTGGCTGAGGTCAGCTTGTGATACACAGATCGACAGTGTTCATCCAACCATTTAAACAGGAAGTGAAACTCCTGCTCGACAGCTCATCCTCAGCAATGCCTCGGCGCCGTCCCATTTTTACTGTAATTTAAAGAGGGATTAACACAATCCACACACTGCCCTCACAGGACCGCTGCTTTGATGGGGGGCCTTGACTGTACAGCAGACGCTTTCTTCTCTGTCCCTCTGTGGTTTTCTTTACATGATGTTACAGCTGTTAACGTCAGACTTTCTGTACATTCTATGGTTTAAGCTTTAATGGCGTGTTTGGTTCTTCCACGTTTCCATAGCGCTGAAGGATAAAGTCTTACGTCTGTTTTGATCAGACTTGTGTCGCCTCTGATAAGCAGCTTGTGAGTCTAAAGAAAGCTGTGTCCTTCCTCTTCATCACCTTTTGTCTTCCTGATGTGATTCCAGGGAGCAGGATGTGTTTAGTATTGATCCTCACAGTATTAGTACCTCCACTTAGCCGGAGGTGGAACACTGTCAGCAGTCACTTACCCAGCCAGACTGAAGTCACTCAGTCAGTGATGGTCATTTAACTCTGCTGCCTTCATGCCACGTCACAATGAGCATACCGTACATACGATTCAAACTTCTCTGATGTCATGTGATGACTCAGTTTAACGCTCTCCAGGCTGATTTGGTCCATTGATTGGCTACTGCCTAACAAATAGACAGACACCCAGTGAGGAGTTCATGTAGTGACTAAATGTCAGTTATTTAAATTACTCCAGGCCAGTTGCCTTGATTTAAACTCTTGGAAATGGGTGGAATCCCGAGGCGTTCCCAGGCCAGCCGAGAGGCAGAGTCTCTCCATTGCATCCTGGGTCTTCCCAGGGGTCTGTGGTAAACCTCACCAGGGAGGCGTCCAGGAGGCATCTGAAACAAATGCCCGAGCCACCTCAGCTGACTCCTCTCGATGTGGTTTATTTTCACGAATGTTACAACTTTAATTTATTGAGGTGCGAAGTAAAAATGGAACTAAACTGTCGTCTGAGGGAACATCTGCGGTGGATCAGATCTAAATCTCTCCTGTGATGGTTTTCTTGGTTGAGGGAGGGATTTGGTTTGTTTGCGGCTCCTTTTTCCAATCAGAACTACAAATTCTGCTGCTTCTGTTTGCTTCAGAAGTGGCAGAAGACCCTGACTGAATAATTGATTTTCTGTATTTACAGGCGCAAACACAAAGGCTGCTGTCATTCAGACAAACTGTCGCTTTGTTCTGAAATATTTAATAGTCATAGTATTAACAAAGGAGGAGCTGTGCGTGTTTACTCTGCATACAATGGAACAAAAAGGGCTTTATTTACAACGCAGAACACAAATTTTATTTTGAGGGTTTGTATTTTAACCCTCTGGAACCCAAGCAGCTCCTGTGTGTTTCCTCCTCCTCTCACATGCTCAGTGCAGTATGAAGTCCTGATCCTCTATGAAAACAACACAGTCTGGCTACAGGCAGAGACAACTCAGACGTGTCTCCAGGATCAGACCTAGATGTCTTATCTAAAAAATATAAATACAAGCCTCGTCCACATCAGTACCCAGCACAGAACTGCCAAAAGCAAGCAGCCAAGAGAGTGAGCCCGGTCCTGCGACCTCCTTCATGCTGCTCCTGAGCATGAATTATGGACTTCTGGGGGGTTTAACTCGTGATTTTATGATCAATGTTTTATTGTACAGACTAATAACACTCTGTGCTCTGTCCTTAGATCCTGATCTGGGGTGTGATGAGAGGTCGTGTTCAGATCCTGAAAGCCCGTCCTGTTTGTCCCCTCCGTCCATCAGGACTGAGGAGGCATGAGGTGAGTTTTGTTTGACGGTTTCCCTTTGCTCTGAAATCCACTTCACCTCACTGCTGTGCTGCCTCGACAGAGTTTTTTGTTTTGGTTTTGGAGAAACATTAATTTTGGCTGTCAGTCTTTCAGATATTTTGCCTCAGTTATGGGGACCACGGGAGGAATGGGGTCAATATGGCAACTGTTGTGTGACTAATATGTGTTGGCAGCTGTCACAAGTGTACGAGTGGAACAAGAGAATTTTGTAGAAAAGAGGAAGATGTGTGCCCTGAGTGTATGTGAGGGCTAGCATTCATCCCCCGAGGACAGATGTTTGACCGTAATGGACTTAATGCTACCATCTGTTAATGTAAACCCATTTGACTGAGCAGCTCCTTTGCTTCTGCAGGATTACGACGTTTAATGGTGTCAGAGTGCATCCAGTTCTTGTGTGCGAATATCTTTTTTGAAATTTTTCACAAAATCACAAAGTGTCCTTCATTGAGATTCAGAGGAGTCCCAGCTGGAGCTGAGGCGAACGTGAAAGATCATCTCCAGGGAGGGAAATGAATAATCGACCCCCAGCCAGCGCTATGTCTCAGCGACGGCAGGACTCCTTCCTCATTCTGCTAACTGTAACCGACAATCAGACATTTTAATCATAATAATATCACTAGAAGAGACTTTTGATGTACTATCAGGAGAAAAAACTATTTAATTCACCAAAGAGAGTCATTATACTCGACGAGCACGTTGATTAAAGTGGAAACAGGGATAGAGAGGCTACCACAGTACAGACTATCACAGCTGATATAACGTCGCGTGCAAGGGATCACAAACAGCCAAACTTCCCGCTGAGACTTCTCATCAGTTCTGTGGAGCATTTGAGCCGTTATTAGCTCTCATTAAGGGTTTTATTAAACAAGCACTGATCAACATGAGCAGCTGAGGATCAGAGAAGTTCTACTATAAACTATATAGAGCCAGAAAAATGTAGTTTAACAAACGGAATGGTCATCATGTTTTCACACAGTCTTAGATGTGTCTTACAGCTATCACCTTCCATGAATGTGAGTGATGTCAGCTGCATCCTTCATGTTAAGGATCCTGTGATACATTCACAAATGTCATGACGAGCCTCGCAGGATGCTGTGTGATCCCATTCCTGATCTATTTATCGGTGCAGCTATAAGCAGTTTATTTCATAGTTCTTCGTTGTTTGTTTTCTTATGTTTGTGGTGTTTTGACTAGGGCTGCAACGACTAGTCGACTAATAGTCGACAGTAAGATTCATCAATAACTAACGTAGTAGTCGACAGGTTAGTGACGTCATCGCATGGTGTAACGCAGTTGCAGGGAGGAATGGCTCTCTGGCTCTGGGTGTAGCGGGATGCTCAGCGCTTTGGATGAAAGAGGTCCTGGGTTTGAAACCAGGATGAGCCGTCTGTTCGGTCGGTGTGGAAGGAAAGTTGTTCCAGACTCCATAGACAGACACGCACAGACACGCACACACACACTTTTTTGTTTAAAAAAAAAAAAAACATGAACCGAGGGCTTCACCCAAGATCTTCAGCTTTATACATCGAAGCAGCAGCACAGAGGCGGATGGATCAACGACAAATTAGCGGTCCAAAGTAGTGGACTGTTAGTCGATTAGTCGTTGAGGTAGTCGATGACTAGTCGACTGTTAGTCATTAGTTGCAGCCCTAGTGGTTGTGTACTAAATTTGGGTTACAAGCAGAGCTTATCTTGCTTTGAATGAATCTTTCAGCTTCTGTCTTGGCTAATGCTGTGAGCTGCTCACACATTAATATAGAATTATGATGCTTCTCATAGAAAATAGATGTAGCATCACAACTGCTTGTGTAGAAGAAGTCATGACGTTTCAGAGGAACTGCTACTTTAACCTATCCAGGAAGCGAGGACCTCCTGATGAATTATGGGAGAGGAATGAGGTGTGAGGAGGGAGATTGAGGAGACTTTCTGATTGAAGCAAAGGCTTTGAATCACACCTGGACTCAAATCTTTCCCCAGCTGGAGCAATCAGACCTCCAACAGCTGGAGGTCCTGCACAGCTGGAGCTGCATAAACATCATGGCCGCAGATCTCTGCTGGGTTTAAAACGAAAAAAACAAAAAAGCATTGCTGAAGGTGTTTTGCATTATGCCGGCTCATCAGAGGGAGCGCCTCGGTCTCACCACTTTAGGAGTCTAAGGTCATCATTATTCTCCTTCCTGCTCTGTTTCCCCCTCAAGTCAACACTTACTACACTACATTGTGAATGCTCTTTGTTGCTCCACCTTTTAGGAAGAAACAGAAAAACTTATGCTTGACAGAACAAAGCAGCTGTTTGTCAGACCTTCATGTGACCCTCCAGCCAGCAGGGGGCAGCACTGTGCCAGCTTGTACTCATGTAGATGAGGTCACAGGGCAGCAGCAATGGAGTGGAAGTGGAAATTCAGCCAGACTAAGCATGTAACTGACAGGAAAAGTTGAAAAGACGTGTGCTGAAGAGTTCCACTGGCCTCTGCAGCTCCTGCATAGAGTCTACTGATGCTGCTCCGAGGCCAGACAGCTCATCAAGATGAGTGGCAAGCTCCTGCTCAGGAACAACAGCAGAAAAAGAAGGCCAGAAACTACAATACAGTCTGTGCCTGCAGGCGGAAAACCAGAGGAGAGGTGAGCAGACGGGTTAAAGAACGCCTTTAGTCCTCCTGACAAAGGGTTTGTGGGCTGAGCAGCGGAGAGCAGCTCAACAACAGCAGGGGGTTCATGGTGCTTTAGACGCTTTGCTGTTTGTCTGTTTCACCTGCAGCTTGATCCTGCATGTGTCTTATAGATCAGCATTGTCTCATTACCTGGAATGCTGCTGTGTTTACTCATTTAGAGTACATTGCATCATATAGCTCCCATAGTATTTAGGGCTGCTAGTCTTTAATGACATTTCCAAGAGTTTAAACCGAGGCAACTGGACTCAAGGATTGTTTTTGGAAGACGTGGCTTCTTCAGTTCTGCTACTGTTCTGTTTCTGGTCGTTAACTGACCACTCATCATGGTCAGTTAACGACCAGAAACTGTGTCTGGGCCATCGTTAGAGTTTGAATGGGAGTGAAGTCTGCTAGGATGAAAGGACAGAGCTGTGAACAGGTGAGAGCTGATGCCTCAGCCCTCCCCCTCTGTTTAGAGAGGGTTTTTTTAATTTCACATAGATGCTTCTTTGACTCCTCTGTCATACCATCTGTCCTCCCTGTCTAGGATTTGGACATTATTATCCTCACAGGAATGACCACTCTCTTTGAGGTGGAGGTGGACAGCTGAGTCTTGTCCTGAGGAGGTGGCTCTCCTGTGCTGTGTGTTTCTGTGTCGTGGTTGTTTGGTTTCACCAACATAGAGATCAGAGCATTCCTCTCTTTGATGACACAATCTATAGTCTGTCTTTATTTTTGTTGAAGCAGGTGTAGATATTTGAGCTCTATTGACTCCTATTTATAGAAAATCTATCCCAGAGTGTCCTCATGGTGGACTGCAGCCAGTTTAGATGCAATGGCATGAAGATTCTTACACAATGCATGTCAGCAACATGGCTGTGACCTCGACACATTTCAGTTTAGATTCCAGAACAAGGAAAAAAGGATTAAAACAGTCAAGTCTTGCTTAGAGCTGCAGCTACGTGCACTAAAAGCTGACTGTCTTGACTTCGACAAACCGTCTGTTATTAGTTTGATTGCAGAGCAAGTTTAGTTCTTTGAGCTCTTAATTATTGTTGTTTATTTTTGTATAATTTTTTCTTCCGTACACTTTTTGGCTCAGCCTATCTTGGGCATACTTTGTGCTATTGAAACCTTTGTCAAAAATGTTCAGCTTATTGAGGACATGATGGGGCAACTTTTAGTTTTTTAAAATATTAAGCGTTTTTAAATCTAAATTTAACATTAAAGTCTATGAGAGAGCCCCTCAGAGTCTTCAACTTTTGAATACTTTCAGCTACAGAAACCGTTCATATATCAAAATGTTCAGCTTCTGGTCTTTTCAGCTCTTACTTTTCAGAGTTCTGCTGTTTATAGTTCAAATATTTCAAATAGTTGACAGTTTTATACCAAGTGGTTTTTAAGGGTCTCCTCTGAGTTTAACATTAGTGTGTATTGTGCGGAATCTTCAAAGGCAGAGTGGGAGGTCACGTCTGCACCTTTTATCTAACAGGGATAACAGGGAACAGCAGTTCGAAGGAAAACTTCTTAGCTTTCTGACGGTGTCACTCTTAAAACTGAGACCCAAACCGTTTTGCCTGTAGAGCCAGCTGTTCGGGGAGAGTGTCGGTCTTTTTCTCATTCACAACCCATATAAACGGTGAAGTGACTGGACCAGAGCAAACCTATTTTCTAACTCGCTGCCATTTCCACATCTTTTACAGGATCAACATGAAATTGCAGACATTTATAGAGCACTTGTGATGCTCACGGTTTTCACATTTTTTGTCTGAGTGCTTCGGTTTGGACACACCAAGCAGTTGTTCAGAGGGTGCAACCCCCATTAAAATACATGGGATCTGCCCTGAGAGGAGTAAAGGAAGGCTGACACACCTCTCTCTCCAACATTAATTCAGCCTATTAGGCAGGCAGAGCTGTTACCATGGTGACAGGCTGTCACACAAGAAGCATACAAAACAGCCATATTTGTAGTCTTTATCAGACTTTAAGCATTATATCTGTCATATTGATCATCCTTCAGCTGTATAGTATTCGGCTACTTCTTTATCAGACTTTAAGCATTATATCTGCCATATTCATCGCTTTGGAGCTGTTTGCTACATGTCCACTTCGCATACTGTGTTGTTGAGCAGCATCTTGTGATTCTGACTGTGTCCATACTTTTTGTCTGAAGGCTTCGGTTTGGACAAAAACAGAAGTTGTTTAGAGGGTGTTTTTACATTGGAAACTCATTAGGAGGGGGACAGAGAGACCTGCAGTTAGAGGCCGTTGATAAACATTCAGGTTGCCATGGATACAGGCAGGCGGGCAGGGCTGTTACCACGGTGACAGGTTAACACAGGATCAAAGGCATACCAAAGGTATATATAGGTAAAGGTTTGGTGGACAGTTTCAAAGTTAGACATAGCAGGATATTTTGGCGAGTTCCGTGGAAACGAACCTGCCTAACGTACAAAGCAATAGCTCAAGCGTGATTACTGGACTAAACGTGGAGAAGAGAAGGATCAGAGAGGAAGAAGGAGACACACAGCTGCAGAAGAGGCTAACATCTCAGCAACAGATTTCTTCATACAGAGTTGTGGTGAGTACCAACAGTAGTGAGTGATAAGTGCAACTTCATCGCGTTTATTCAAAGAGAGAGAGGGAGAGAGAGTTGTGCGCATTTACGCACATGCCGTGTGTGTCTGTGTCTGCGTGTGTTGGGGCGAACTCTATTCTGTGTGATAGCGACACCAGAGTGTAAACCCAGGGACTGTAGAGACGGTGGAGCTCTCTGTGACGTTACATTGATGTTAGACTCAACTTAAAGAAAACGCTGGGAGGAAGCTGTTTTCTACTTAAAGTTCCAGTAGATGGTTTTATTTGGCTGATGATCTGTTGTTTGTCATATTTGCGATGGACATAAGGGGAAGGGTTACAGGCTGGAATTAGTAGATCTGATTCCAGAATCACAAAATAAGCATTTACTTCTGTATGTTTGACATCATAGACATAAATATTATACTGTAGAGCAACATCTTGTGATTCTGAAGGCTTCGGTTTGGACAAAAACAGAAGTTGTTTAGAGGGTGTTTTTACATTGTAAACTCATTAGGAGGGGGACAGAGAGACCTGCAGTTAGGGGCCGTTGATAAACATTCAGGTTGCCATGGATACAGGCAGGCGGGCAGGCAGGGCTGTTACCACGGTGACAGGTTAACACAGGATCAAAGGCATACCAAAGGTATATAGGTAAAGGTTTGGTGGACAGTTTCAAAGTTAGACACAGCAGGATATTTTGGCGAGTTCCGTGGAAACGAACCTGCCTAACGTACAAAGCAATAGGCGTCCTAAAGGAAAATAATCTCAAGCGTGATTACTGGACTAAACGTGGAGAACAGAAGGATCAGAGAGGAAGAAGGAGACACACAGCTGCAGAAGGGGCTAACATCTCAGCAACAGATTTCCTCATACAGTCAGATTCGTACCAACAGTAGTGAGTGATAAGTGCAACTTCATCACGTTTATTCAAAGAGAGAGTCGTGTGCATTTACGCACATGCCGTGGTTGTGTAAGTGTGTCTGTGTCTGTGCATATTTGGGCGAACTCCATTCTGTGTGATAGAGAGACCAGAGAAGTGTAAACCCAGGGACTGTAGAGACGGTGGAGCTCTCTGTGACGTTACATTGATGTTAGACTCAACTTAAAGAAAACGTTGGGAGGAAGCTGTTGTCTACTTAAAGTTCCAGTAGATGGTTTTATTTGGCTGATGATCTGTTGTTTGTCATATTTGTGATGGACATAAGGGGAAGGGTTACAGGCTGGAATTAGTAGATCTGATTCCAGAATCACAAAATAAGCATTTACTTCTGTATGTTTGACATCATAGACATAAAAATTATACTGTGTGTAGAGCAACATCTTGTGATTCTGAAGGCTTCGGTTTGGACAAAAACAGAAGTTGTTTAGAGGGTGTTTTTACATTGTAAACTCATTAGGAGGGGGACAGAGAGACCTGCAGTTAGGGGCCGTTGATAAACATTCAGGTTGCCATGGATACAGGCAGGCGGGCAGGCAGGGCTGTTACCACGGTGACAGGTTAACACAGGATCAAAGGCATACCAAAGGTATATAGGTAAAGGTTTGGTGGACAGTTTCAAAGTTAGACACAGCAGGATATTTTGGCGAGTTCCGTGGAAACGAACCTGCCTAACGTACAAAGCAATAGGCGTCCTAAAGGAAAATAATCTCAAGCGTGATTACTGGACTAAACGTGGAGAACAGAAGGATCAGAGAGGAAGAAGGAGACACACAGCTGCAGAAGGGGCTAACATCTCAGCAACAGATTTCCTCATACAGTCAGATTCGTACAAACAGTAGTGAGTGATAAGTGCAACTTCATCACGTTTATTCAAAGAGAGAGTCGTGTGCATTTACGCACATGCCGTGGTTGTGTAAGTGTGTCTGTGTCTGTGCATATTTGGGCGAACTCCATTCTGTGTGATAGAGAGACCAGAGAAGTGTAAACCCAGGGACTGTAGAGACGGTGGAGCTCTCTGTGACGTTACATTGATGTTAGACTCAACTTAAAGAAAACGCTGGGAGGAAGCTGTTGTCTACTTAAAGTTCCAGTAGATGGTTTTATTTGGCTGATGATCTGTTGTTTGTCATATTTGCGATGGACATAAGGGGAAGGGTTACAGGCTGGAATTAGTAGATCTGATTCCAGAATCACAAAATAAGCATTTACTTCTGTATGTTTGACATCATAGACATAAAAATTATACTGTGTGTAGAGCAACATCTTGTGATTCTGAAGGCTTCGGTTTGGACAAAAACAGAAGTTGTTTAGAGGGTGTTTTTACATTGTAAACTCATTAGGAGGGGGACAGAGAGACCTGCAGTTAGGGGCCGTTGATAAACATTCAGGTTGCCATGGATACAGGCAGGCGGGCAGGCAGGGCTGTTACCACGGTGACAGGTTAACACAGGATCAAAGGTATACCAAAGGTATATAGGTAAAGGTTTGGTGGACAGTTTCAAAGTTAGACACAGCAGGATATTTTGGCGAGTTCCGTGGAAACGAACCTGCCTAACGTACAAAGCAATAGGCGTCCTAAAGGAAAATAATCTCAAGCGTGATTACTGGACTAAACGTGGAGAACAGAAGGATCAGAGAGGAAGAAGGAGACACACAGCTGCAGAAGGGGCTAACATCTCAGCAACAGATTTCTTCATACAGTCAGATTCGTACCAACAGTAGTGAGTGATAAGTGCAACTTCATCACGTTTATTCAAAGAGAGAGTCGTGTGCATTTACGCACATGCCGTGGTTGTGTAAGTGTGTCTGTGTCTGTGCATATTTGGGCGAACTCCATTCTGTGTGATAGAGAGACCAGAGAAGTGTAAACCCAGGGACTGTAGAGACGGTGGAGCTCTCTGTGACGTTACATTGATGTTAGACTCAATTTAAAGAAAACGCTGGGAGGAAGCTGTTGTCTACTTAAAGTTACAGTAGATGGTTTTATTTGGCTGGCCATCTGTTGTTTGCCATATCTGCGATGGACATAAGGGGAAGGGTTACAGGCTGGAACTAGAAAAGGGCATTTCCTGAAGAAAATGCAAAGTTGATTCCTGAAGCAATGCTTCAGCTGCTAACTGCAGCTCTCTCTGTCCCCCTCCTAATGTAGAGAGGATTGAAGCAATCCTCTCTACGTATGATGACCTGGATGACTGAGAATCTTCATCAACATGTCCCCCTCCTAATGCATTTCCAATGTTTCCCATCCAGGGTGTGTCGTGTTTTCACAGGGTATACCCCGCCTCTCACCCAAAGCAAACTCGAAGGCTCCAGGCCCCCGTGACCCTCCACTGCAGGACAAGCCGGTTAACAGAAGATGGCTGGATGGATGAAAACACCCCCTAAACAACTGCTGTTTTTGTCCAAACTGAAGCCTTCAGACAGAAAACAAGAAGAGAAGCGCGAGATGAAAGAGTGCAAAGAACGAGAGAAGAAAGAGAAGAAAGAGCGCAAAGAACAAGAGAAGAAAGAGAAGAAAGAGCGCAAAGAACAAGAGAAGAAAGAGAAGGAAGAGCGCAAAGAACAAGAGAAGAAAGAGAAGGAAGAGCGCAAAGAACAAGAGAAGAAAGAGAAGAAAGAGCGCAAAGAACAAGAGAAGAAAGAGAAGGAAGAGCGCAAAGAACAAGAGAAGAAAGAGAAGGAAGAGCGCAAAGAACAAGAGAAGAAAGAGAAGGAAGAGCGCAAAGAAAGAGAGAAGAAAGAGAAGGAAGAGCGCAAAGAAAGAGAGAAGAAAGGACAAACAGTGAAGCAGTTTCAGGAATCAGTTGGCTTGATCACTGGAGTGGAAAAGGCCAACCGGACCGTCCTCACAAAAGAAAATGAAAATCTCAGAAAGGCTGCCGAAGAACTTACCCAGTGTTCTTCCAGGTGTGAGGAGCTGGCCAACGAGGTCTGCACTCTGAGAAGTGACATACAGAAGACCAACGGGACCCTCCAGGAAAAAGACAGTATGATAAACCAACTGTCGGAGGACAGGTCCTCCTTAGAAGGTCAGCTGAAACGTGAGCAGGAATCAAGAGAAAGCGTTGAGAAACACCTTGATGAGCTCAAGAAACGTAACAGCGAAATTCAATCAGAGCTGGTTTGTAAGGAGAAGGTCATTGCTGACCTGTTTGATGAAAAAGATTATGTCTGCGACCAACTGGCCAAGAGCAAGGCCAAGGTCGAACAGGTGGAGGAGGGACAGCTGGAATTTGAGCAAACACTGAGAAGTTTACACCAGTCTCTGACTCAGCTCACAAAAGAAAACGAAAACCTCAGAAAGGCTGCCGAAGAACATACCCAGTGTTCTTCCAAGTGTGAGGAGCTGGCCAATGAGGTCTGCACTCTGAGGAGTGACCTACAGAAGGCCAACGAGACCCTCCAGGAAAAAGACAGTATGATAAACCAACTGTCGGAGGACAGGTCCTCCTTAGAAGGTCAGCTGAAACGTGAGCAGGAATCAAGAGAAAGCGTTGAGAAACACCTTGATGAGCTCAAGAAACGTAACAGCGAAATTCAATCAGAGCTGGTTTGTAAGGAGAAGGTCATTGCTGACCTGTTTGATGAAAAAGATTATGTCTGCGACCAACTGGCCAAGAGCAAGGCCAAGGTCGAACAGGTGGAGGAGGGACAGCTGGAATTTGAGCAAACACTGAGAAGTTTACACCAGTCTCTGACTCAGCTCACAAAAGAAAACGAAAACCTCAGAAAGGCTGCCGAAGAACATACCCAGTGTTCTTCCAAGTGTGAGGAGCTGGCCAATGAGGTCTGCACTCTGAGGAGTGACCTACAGAAGGCCAACGAGACCCTCCAGGAAAAAGACAGTATGATAAACCAACTGTCAGAGGAAAGGTCCTCCTTAGAAGATCAGCTGAAACGTGAGAAAAAGAAAAAGATTTATATCGTACTATCAGAGATGACCAGTGTCTGACTCAAAGAGAGACTACAGAAGGCCAACGAGACCGTCCAGTAAAAAGACAGACGGGACTACAAGGAGAGTGTAGACCTTCTCCTGCTCTGGAATACTTCTTCATTCACTGTGAGCCGCTCCACTCTTCACATGAGTTTGCTTCATTCTTTCAGTTCCACTCTTTCATATCCGGGTCTATGTTTGCAGCTACAGCCCCCACTCATGTTCTGTTCTGGTTGTTGTGGGTCTGTCATGTCAGTTTATAGCCTTACTGTTAGTTTACATTGTTCACCTTGGCTTTTACCACTTTTATGCAGGTTTTATCTTGTTTCCTGTACTTTGATTGTTTTACTCTGATTAATACATGACTGACTCCTGTCTGCAGCACTTTGGTCAACGAAAGTTGTTTTTTTTAATGTGCTTTATAAATAAACTTGACCCTACCTGACCTTGTTTACTTGACCTTATTTTATCTTATTTACACTGTTTAATCAATTACGGTAAAAAAATGTCGAACAGTGACAGTAAATACTGTGAAATTTAAAATAGTATATTACCGTTGAAAACACATTCCTCTAAATCAAAAATCAGTACATAACTTTGATTTTTACTGACAATATATATTGAAAATGCACAACTTTACTGTAAAACTATAATATTTTGATAACACTATGCTGTCACAAAGAGGCCATGGCCGTAAAATTTGCAGTGATATTCAGAAGAAATGAGAGATTTTGTTTGTTACTCACTTTTAAATTTACAGAACCAAACCATTCAAAAACACATCTTAATTTGTACAAAATAAAATGTTAAAATATGTGTTTGTAAAAAAAAAAAGAAAGTGTTATACTTACAGTCATAGATTTTTTTTTCTAGAAACACTGTAACCATTTGAATCTGCAGGTTGCATTGTGCTTGTGTAAGGGTTTTAATAGTTGCAGTGTCAATGAGTGTGTTAATGGGAGGCGCTTACAAAGGTGCACAAACAGCTGCAAAGTTATTGTTATTCACGAAGCAATCATCTATAAACTAGATGATTTCTTAGTGAAGTTATCATCTTGAAACACAAATCTTTATTTTTTTTACTTAAAAAATTTGACTATATTGTTTATTATATTCCAATATATATTGTCATTTATTATTTGTTTAATATTCCTATTTAAATATACTGAAGCTATAACCCCAGATCAAATACTGCAACTCAAACTCCACACCAAAAGGGGGCGCTTACACGTTACTACACTACGTTTCCGCAGAAGACGAAGAAGAAATCAAACGCGCGGAGGGAAGGGTTCGGAGCCTGTGGAGGAAGGCAGGTGGAGACGTCACGGAACTTGTTGAATTTGAACCTTAGCGCCACAGCTGCGCGCCAGAGTCTGAGCTCTGGTTTTAAGGACTTAGCGCTTTGACTCCTGACAACGTTTGCGGTACTGGAGCCAACGTTAATGCCGCTGTCTGTAGGTATACTTGAATTTACGCTGTGTTTGAGAGTGATAGTTACGAGGGAAGCTCCTCTCTGTTCCTAAAATAAGACTTAAAGTTAGAAGAATTGACTGACTGAGGCCTTTTGTTTTTAGCTTAGTTAGCTGAAATGCACTAAACAAGGAAACACGGAGCTTTACAGACCCAGAATACCTCCACACTGGAGGTCCTCCAGAGGGAAACAAACACTGTCTTCTTCTTACAACTAATCAATTTGCAAAACTGTTGAACAAGAAGTTTCCACACAGCTTCTTCCTGATAAATCCAGAGAAGGGCACAAAAGTGGAGCGTAAGTAAAACAAGATGCGACTGTCCATGAGTCCAGAGTCCTCACCCTCACTGCAGATCTCCCTGATCCTGAGAGGACAGAGACATGTGGACAGTTCATTGGTTATTGGTGAATAAAGGTTCATTAAACTCTCTGAAGTGTAACTAAGGTTTTTTTCAGATTGACTCGTGGTGTTGCTCATATTTAGGAGTCTTCTCTCTTCCAGTTCAGGTATTAGAGTTAAAACCACTTGCAGGCCCCGTGTGACACCAAGGACTGAGGTGAGGTTCAAACTCATTTAAATGGATCAAGCTGTGTTTTATTTTTTGGTATTAATTATTTGTGTGTGTGTTTTTCTGTTTCCTATGACAGCATCAGCAGAGATTCATCAGAGGGCACAAGCTGCAGGGAAATCAAGGAGAAGCTACAATAACAACACACTCCTGTTTGAAAGGAAGTCCTCCCTTTTTAACTCCGTGTGTGTCTTAAAACATCTGAATCATCTGGTTATACTGAGTGTTCATGGGCAAACACAACCACAGATGAAGATCTCCTGGAGTCTGTCCATGAACAGGATGCCGGTCCATCACAGGGCCTAGATCTCCGGTCTTTATTTTGAGGTTTTCATTATTGGAAGGAGGCTTTGCTTTGAAATCTTCTGATCTTCTGTGGGTTTTCTTTTTACCATACATGACTAAAAAGACTAAAATAATTAAATAAATGGTAAATATTTACATTATTTTATGATGGTGAAGGAACATGTTTCTTGTTGTACTGTGTTTGCCAAATATTTTGCCCAGATATGACCGATAGGAAACAATGATAAATGGAGCCAATGTTCTTTTCCTGCCAGTTTGCCTTTAAGTGCTTCCTTGCAAGGCACCCAGAGACACTTCTGATGGCCAAACATGCCCCACTATTAATCTAATTTAAATTCAGTTGAATTAAATGTTGTGTCAATCTATGAAAAGACACCAACCTTAATCTGTTTTCTGTAGGAGCTGACAGCGTCACCTGGACAACAGCTCGGATTTTCAAGCTGAACTGATCCAACAGCTCGTCAAACTTCTTCCAGGGTGTCACAGCAGCCTCTCAGTGACACCGCCAGTCACGTCAAGACACAATGGTTCAGACAACAGTCCTTCAACTGCAAATACAGGTGAGCACCACTAGGTGGATAAAATGTCTCAAACCTTTTATTTTTAGTGAAAATAACTGTAACCAGATTCACATGATGGTTGTTAACTTTAAGGTAAACTGCCGTAAACAGGTTTACAGTACATCTTTATAATTCACTGTAATTTACTGTAAATACACAACGTTCTTCTACTGTAAAACTCACCGTTATCAAAAAGTCGTACTGTAAAGCAATTATCCAGAATCCTGTTCAGGTTAATTAGATGATTTTATGACTGATTCAGCTTATGTTTAATAATTGTGTTCAGAGAATTCAGCCTCTATTCATATGCATTCTGATGTGTTTTTCATATTTTTAGAGTTCAAAGCTTCAGCTGCAGCTGCAGCAATCTTCAGGAAACACTTTTTCTAGTATAATCTTGATATGGAAATGTTCTGAGATTTAAGATGCACATTTGAAGAGGAATTGTAACTTTCTTTGGCCCTCACACCACCATGTATTCAGCATCTTTTGCTTTGGGATGACCATTGTGCTGATTAAAGAGTTTCGCTGCCACATGAGAAAGGAGCCTGTGTTAGTGTCAGAGAAAACCTGAAGCATTTATATTCAGAATCGAGCTTCAGCTTCTTTGTCTCTTTGGTTTGACAGGTCGTCCGTGACCCCGCAGAGCTGAACTCCCATCCTGCCTCCTCGCCTTGGTGAGTCACCGCCGAGCCGTCACGAGCAGGACTGTGGCTGCTCGCTGTGTTTTTTTTTTCCTGTGATTTGTAACAGCGCAGCGTGTGGCTGAGTGCCATTTAATTACCTGCTTTTGGAAAACTGCTGGGAATGCAGCTAATTTAGGTCTTGTTTGAAGGGTAAACAAATGTGCCAGAAGATGTCTCCCATCAGCCTCCCAGCAGAGCAGCAGGAGGAGGAGGCTGCTTCTTATCACACACATTGTTCTGGCGCTCTTGGTCGGGATTGAAGGCGTGCAGTTACAGTGACGCTTGTGACGCTTTGGGTTGTGGAAACAAAAGCTGCAGAATAATACGGAAAAAAACTTTGCTTTGATATCCGAGCTCACCGCTTCAACCCTGCAGGTGCTGCAGCGAGCCGAGTGCTGACGGAGGCTTTATATGCTGAGCAGCTCTGAGACTTGAGGTGCTGGATGTCTAATTACGGAGCTTGTAGAGGAATTTGATCTGCTGGTTTTTACTGTGACTGAATGAGAAAACAAACAAAGTCTTTGTTGTTCTGGAGTTTTGAAGCTGTTGAAACATGATGACAAATTAAATCTGAGTTTTATCAGATACAGTTTGCACTCAGAGGAAACACAGACACTCAGAGAGGCCTTTTCCTTTGTCTCCTTTGAATCAGAATCCACACACTGTAGAAAGACACAGTCAATCGTGCCTTCAGGTTTTTGAAAAGCAGTTTAGGAGGACAGCGTGGGGGCCGTCTCTGATGATGTTGGTGGTCCCGTATGAGCGTCACGTGCTGTTCTTCTCTACCCCCGCACCTTTGGCAGGTCCTGGGTCTGTTGATTGGTGTTAGAAGTGAATGTGAAAGATTCTCAACAAAACATGTGTTGTCTGGGTTTCAGCAGCATATTGGCAGCAAACATCCCAGCTAACTCTGGATTCAGGCCATGATGTGCTTGTAGCCAAACCACCCGTTCTCCAGACCAACCATGAGAAGAACTGACAGTTATTTTAGATGTGACAACTGCGTCAGTGAATCTGTGACAGAATCCAACCTATCCATATCATACCTATCCCCTCATCCCCTAGACCAGGGGTGGGCGATTATTATTTTTTTGCGAGGGACACATAGACTTCCAGAGGAAGTCTATATGTTTACAGAGGAAATCCATTAGAGTTAAAGTCAAAGTAAATCCCAGAGTTCTGAAAGTCGGAAAAGGTCTGAGCTTTTTAAGAGCAGATGAAATGTGTCGGCTGCACCGCGGTAACATCTGAATGCGCCGCAGAGTTTCTGTGTGTGTTACCGTACATTTCAGCATAGTCGCGCAGCATTTTTAAAGTGTACACAGCGCGGCCGTGTCTCTCCAGAGAGTAGATGGGATGATGCAGTACAGCAGCGTGGAAGAGACAAGGAGGGTTGGAAAGACGTTACCGGTGATGCTGTGCTCAACAGCTGACTTTGTTTAGTATTGTGTGCACGACCCGCGCTTTGCCCAGGTCTGCCCTAGACTGACTGGGGAACTGAGCAACTGGGGGCTCATCCAGGATATTTTCTGAAATTCAATCTGCAGTGCCTCCACCTGACACTCTTGTTAATGTGCCTTCTTTATTTTCCTAATTGTTCAGTCGGTTAGATCGGGGGATGACCAAAACCATATTGTTTACTGGGTCTGAGGATGAGGCAGTGAGGCGGAGACGAGGACTGAAAGAGATTTTATTGAACAAAATAAAGAACAAAACAACAAAAGCCAAAACCCAGATCAGCACTCTGATCAACACGCTCCCATCCTAGTGAATGGACCCACACACACACACACACACACACACACACTTCCTTTTCCTTTCCTGGCTTGATCAAAGTACATTCCCGTAATGACAGCGTCAGTTAGCAGGAAGTTTGAAGAGCTATAACTAGACTAACAAGACTACTTCCAGTGTGTGCCTATGCTGATGAAACTCTGATAGCAGCTGCTCCATTATCATTACCGTGACAGCAGAGTGAGGGAGCAGAGTTAAATGAGCTGGAGAGGCCAATAAGAGGAGGCGGAAGTGGAGGCCGGGGGACTCGAGTGCTTCAGCAGCTACTAAAGAAATCTGAAAGAAAAATACTTGAGTCCAAATATTGAACATCTTGTGTGTAGCCATGGCAGCGTTTTCTGCTCTTTTCCAGCAGCCGTGACCTGTGCTGTTTATTTAATCTCTGTCCCAGGAGAGGAAGTGTGTTTAAACAGATTTAGGCATTAATGATGATGACACTGATGATCAGGCTGTGTGTGTGTTTGCTGAGATTTCCCCTCTCTGGCCTCAGCTTTCTCCTCATGTGTAACACATCCTCTGCCCCCCCCCCCTAAAGTGCATTCTTTACTCACCCACACAGGAGTTCATCTACATCCACAGACTTTGTAGAGCTAAATGAACTTAACTGTGTTCGCTGGACTGTAACAGTCAAAGCTGTCGGCAGGTCGTCTGGGACGCGTCTCATGTCAGGTCGCTAAAACTGTGAAAGTAACAACAGGTAGTGAAGTCTGGAGTTTGTTCAGTTCATCAAAGTCATTGGATAAAATGCTGCTGCTACATGTCCCCTGAGCTCCTTGGGGACAGCTTAATGTGGGACCTTCAGGGCTGCTTCTATTAGCCGACAGTTCAGAGGAGGAAGGAAGAGGAAGAGGAGTCACAGTGGACTGCCAGGTAGCAAGCAGACCTGTGCAGAGCCGCCTGGTACCGGGCAGGGACAGCTGCTGGAGTCTTTAGATGCTTGCTGTCAGAATTGTGTTTTGTTTGTGTTTTTATCGCAGCTTCATCCTGTGAAATCATCACGCTGTAGCTTACTTTATGGTTACTGTGACATTTTTTGGGGTTTGTTTTCAGATGTGCTTTTCTGTTTATTTTACCCTTGGATTAGCTGTTTGTAGCTCTCCTAGCTTAGATAACCACCAGCACAGTGCATTCTGGGTATAGACCACAACCCATTTTTAATAATCAAGTATCCGGTGTGTGTCTGTTTATAACGCGGGTCTGTGTGTGTGTGTGTGCGTGCACTGCTCAGGTTAGATGACATTTCCTCTCCTCAGACCAAATCCTTTTAACACACACACAAAAGATAAATCAGCCTCAAACACACACGCTGCGACAGTTCAACTGCATAAACACACGTAATTATTTTCTCTCTCACCCTTCAAATACACACACACACACACACACTCACACACACATATTTGGGCTCATATTTTTTGAGGAAGTGTGCTGACACCTCATCTAACCTAAGCCCTGAAACAGCTGTTTAAAAAAAAAGTCTCTTAAGGCTCCGATACAACTATAGACTTACACACTCACACACACACACACACACACACACACACACTCTCACACAGAGGAAGGGAAAGGACAGGGGTGTTTCACAAATTGCATGCAGACTTTCTGCATCAAGTATCAGCCCCCCGCCGCCTCCTCTTCCTCCTCCTTCCTCGCTGTACTGAGGTCCACACACCCTCAGCCTGAGCCGCTGACAGACTGAACACTGCCCACATGGGTTAGAAACACCGGGGGACCATGTGGAACTGTTGAACGTGTGGAATATGTCTGTAAAAAGCCCACTGAGGAGATCCTTTAGCGAGCATGTGAAAGACTCCACCAACAAGGCTTGGGATGTGTTCTGGAGGAGTGTGAGGGAGAGGCGGCTGTGGGGTGAGTCTGTGCTGGTGATTCTCATGTCATGGTGTTTGTTTCTGGGGCATGCTGCATCAACAAAGTTCCTCATGAGCTTGTCTGTCCTCCTGTCTCATGCTTGGTCTATGTGGACTCATTGTCCTCTGTGCAAACAGCACAATCATGGCTACAAGCAGAGCGAACGCACACATGTCTGAGCGCAGTTAGAACGACAGAAAACAGTGATTTTAGTTTTAATCTCTCTTTTTTTTTAACTCACATGAGCTAAGAACGTCTGAACACCAGCCAAACACACTGATGATGTGACTGATGCTCACATGTGGCACACTCTCTTTCTAGGTGTGTAGAGGAGTGCAGAGTTTTGTTAGTGCAAAAGTAAAAAAAAAAGTAACTTTATTTTAACTTTTTAGGGTCAGTGTTTCTCTTCTTTACAGATTCTACCTGCATGCATGTAAAGTCTGTGCTCTGCTCTGCACATTAGAACGCTGCAGATCAGCCAAACAGTCACTGGAGCTTTGTCATGTGACCGCTGGTCACTGGTGAATCAATCACGGCTTCTGACTCGTGCTGAAAAGTGCAGAATTATTCATATTTTCACAAACTCTTGTCAGTGCAAAGATTTGTTTCTCTCCTTCTACCTTCTCCACCTTACAGCTCCGCTGCACCACATCAGAACTCTGTCCATCATGCGCTCCACACACTGAGCCCGTTGCTGTGACTGATTGTGGTTTCACGTCTCATTGAGCTGCAGTGTTTTCTTGTACTTGTTGCGCACCGTGAGACTCACACCTTGAAACTTGCGGTGTTAAGAACTCGTCCTTGGTTTTCCCGGGAATGCCAGCACGTCGGGCACCATCTGAGAGGTCAGGTGGCTTTACGGCACTGTCTGATCACCACCAACACCAAACAGGCTTTAATAGATCAGCGAACACTAAGCTGTGGTGTGCTGGAGTCTATTTTCCTGCTGTGTGTGTGTGTGTGTGTGTGTGGGCTTGTTAGGTGAGGCTGTGACTGGAAGGTTAATTCACTGAACTGGCTAGGAAAATGTCAAGGTGACCCTGAGCACGACTCCTCGCCTCCACCTGCTGTGGCCGTGTGCTGAAGTCTTAAACGTGACAACAGTGTGAATGTAAAGCAGGAGCCAAACCTAGCGGTGTGTGGAGGTTCAAATGGACCTCTGTGGTGAAAGTTAGGAGCTGGATAATCGGTTCTGCTGTGTGTGGACGGATTATGAAACAAAACGGGCCTCTGCACAGTTTGCTTATGTTCTCATTTCGGTCACTTTGCTTCTGTTTGTGGACGCTTTGCTTCTTTGTGGTTGTGTTGCATCTCAGTGTTTAGGTCTCTTTGGTTGTGTCTTATCCCTTGAACTACAGGGCTCCTGTTGTAGTTACCACATGGATCTATTGCAGATTTTTCCTCACAGGTCCTTTTCTCATACAGTCATTAGGCCTGAAAGATACAGAAACCACTCTGTTGTGTCCCATTTAGTCCAGTTGTGTCCACTGAATGCTTCTTAATGCTAAAGGAATGCCTCTGTCCATTCTCCTGTGTGTGTGTCTGTGTGTGTCTGTGTGTGTGTGTGTCTGTGTGTGTGTGTGTCTGTGTGTGTGTTGTACTCTGACAGCTGGTTCTGCTTTCGTCTGTGAGAACTGATACCTCGCTCCAGCTGTGTGTACAGCTTACATCAGCGTGTGTGTTTGGATTAAATCAACTAATGACGTTGAAGCAGTTGCGCTCCTGATTGGTAGAAGCTGGATTATGTAACGCTGCGGTTCCTTAACCCTGTGGCATACACATTTACTCACGGATGAGAGGAAAGCACCAAGAACAAGGCAATGTTTTTTCATTAAACTCACCCACTTAAATTCAATTCCAAAGACGAACACAAACAAACAGCCAGACAGGAGACATGCAACACATTTGTAATTTAAATGTAGTTTTTGTCTTGGAAAAAGATCAGTCCATCGAACTTCTGTGGTAAAATCTAATTTTTCCAAATTAATGCAAATATTCTCCCTCCACTGCAAAGGTTAGCTGCACTTCTTCATTTTATGTCTAATTCTACAGGAGGAATAATATTAGCCGTTTTTCATTTAGCACAGACACGGTGGCCTTATAAAACCTGCCCACAGACCTCCTGTCACATAA
This sequence comes from Parambassis ranga, assembly GCF_900634625.1. Taxonomy (NCBI): domain Eukaryota; kingdom Metazoa; phylum Chordata; class Actinopteri; family Ambassidae; genus Parambassis; species Parambassis ranga. The sequence goes on along the minus strand of NC_041034.1, from coordinate 1,413,542 downwards.
ACGTCCCAACCTGAAAACCTGGAAGATCACGACTTCCCATTTAATCCATAAAAACTCCAATAAATCTGGATTTATTCAGATGTCTTTTCAACTTCTTTAACTTTGTCTCCTCCATTTGCACGTGGCTCGGCGTCAGCAAATGTCCTCACCTCCTCCTCTGGAGTTTCTGGACTCCGTCTCACTGTCATATTGGTGACCGCTCCACGCATGCATGAGGAAAAAGTTACAGCATAGTTTATGTGGTGTGGGTGTCTGGTGCTGGCTTTGTTTGGACGAACGCTGCAGACGAGGGTTGAATGGACAGCCATATTTGGGGTCTGAGTTATGACAGGTTTTTCATAGAGGTGTAAATATTAGGATAGGATGATGACGGCAGATGCTCAGAGAGAAGGAAGGAGAGAACAAGTTATGAAAGAAGGGATGTGAAGGAGGATTAGTGCAGAGTATAACACAGACTTGTTAGGTCAATCGGTCACTCTAATTTGCCCGTAGGTGTGAGTATGAATGGTTGTTTGTCTGTGTGTTGCCCTGCGATGGACTGGTGACCTGTTCAGGGTGCACCCATAGTTATCTGGGACCCGTGACCCTGCACTGCAGGACAGAGTGGGTTAATAGAAGATGGATGATTCAGAGATATCTGTTCATGGAATTGTTGTCTTCAGTGTGGTTTCTCTGTGGGTGACACACCCACGTCCTGAGGTCTTAAGTTGGATATTTTGTCTGCTTTTATTTTGATTTGGTGCATCCACCACCAACGTGTTGTTTTTAAACTGCAGGAAAAATAAATCACTTTAGACAGCAATTGGAAAAAAAAGCATCATTTCCTGTCATTGCACTTTCCTTTCCGATGAAGCCGTAGAAGCCGCTGCTGTTTATTTGCAGGAACAGACAGCAAATTATACAGTGATTTTACAGTTAAACAGGCTTGCATAATGAAGTGTTTCTGGAGGATAAAGATGATTAAAACTGAAAATGAGAAGGGAGAGAGATGCTGAGGCGCTGAGCCAAATGTGATCAATGTGGAGGCTGCTGTTTGTTCTGCAGCGATCACAGGCGGCCAAACTAAACAGCCGAGTGGGGAAAACTGGGGTGGGAAGCTGGGTCACACACACACAGACACACACACGTATCTGCAGCTTTGACAGTGAGTGGATAACACACACACACACACAGTGTCACACACACACTCTTTATCATCAGCTTTCAAACAAACAGTTTTGGTCCTGCAACTTGTGTGGTAAATGAAGGAGGAAGAGTGAATGGAAAACTCTGTGTGTGTGTGTGTCGTCTGTCTTCGAGCTGCAGGAGGACGTGAGGAAGAGCTCGTGTGACAGAGTGCACTGCAGGGTTTTAACACAGGAGACAAAAAGAAAATAAACACTCTTCACTCTCCCACAGAGTTTAATGGCCGCATCATACCAACAGAAATCTGCCTATTAAAGTGAAATCAGTGAACACAGCAGCACAATCACCACTAGGGGCCTCACTGGCTAGCAAGTTGTCAAAGATCCTCAAATAGCTCGTTGTGTTTCATCTTCATTGATCTGATTATAACTGATTATAACTCCATTGTCAGATTTTTGTTCTCAGTGATACACACAACTTTTTTCTTCAATCTCAGTCCTGTATCAGTACGATCCTGTGGATAGTGGAGAATCTAGCGGCTGTAGACAAACTCTCATCAGTTGACTTCTATCTTTGGGCCACATGTGGAAAACAAACGGAAAGAAGCAACTAGCAGTCTGAGCTTTATGTAATATGACGTGTGTCTGCACCGTTAGCGTCTTTGCTACATGCCAGTTTGGTTGTTTGGTGTCAGAACTGTGTTTCATTTGGGTGAAAAGGTCCGGACATTTGTACCTGAGCTCCGTCCTGTGGATGTGGTGTGCTGTATGGTTAGCTTGACTTTTAAATGGGAAGTTTTGGATGTGTAGCTTTTTAATGAACAGCTGTCTGAAACAACAGCCCAGTGCTTTCTGGGTGTTGGAGTTTGGAGATCCTCAGTGTTTCAGTTTTCTCTGCCCCTGTAACGGAAAGTTCAAAATCATTTTGCACTCCACAGACAGTGGAGCAGGTCGACGGCGTTGAGTTTGGATTACGGTGCAATAATGCAACAACCGTGCACATCATCCCGCCTCTGTCTGTTTTCTTCACGTCTTGGTATTGGATGTCTGTCGTCAGCGCTGCCTGCATTTCATCAGTAGTATTACCTCATCCTGAACACTGGGGCCACAGCTTCCTTCCTTCTCTGCTTTTATTCCTTTACGCTCCTTCTCCTCCTCTTCTCTCCCCCCGCTCTCTGCTGCTTTCTTCTTCCTCTCTGTTTGCTGTCACACTGACTGTGCTGATATGGCAGGGTGTGTGTGTGTGTGTGTGTGTGTGTGTGTGTGTGTGTGTGTGTGTGTGTGTGTGTGTGTGTGTGTGTGTGTGTGTGTGTGTGTGTGTGTGTGTGTGTGTGTGTGTGTGTGTGTGTGTGTCCTCCACTATTCACATCGAAGCTACAGTTAAAAAATCTTTCCAGATGTGAAGTGAAAAAAAGAATCCTGGGATTCAGGTTTCCACCATCAGCAAAGAGAATATTTGAAAATTGTCTTGTTTGCTGAGAGCTTCCCCAGCTGCACGTTTTCTTTCACACTTCATGAATATTTTAACGTTCAGGGCTCTCTGAATCATTTTGATCAAAAATAGTTTTGATTCATGAAGATGCAAACTGCGAGCAGGAGATGAAAATAGACAGATCCTCCTGTTCGGAATGAGAATGAGTGGACGCTGAGGGGAGAATGTGCCTCTAATGCTGCTGCAGATGAGTCAGAAAGTAGTTTGGAGCCTGTTAACACCGGCATCGACCAATTCTTCCTCCATGAGTTAGTTTTAATGGTCTGAGGGTCAATCACAGAGAGCTGAAGGGGTGAGCGGAGAATGACTGATGAGCGAGTGGAGGGGGAAAAAAAGCACCTGCTAGAAGTTCACCTTTGATTTCTGCACCGCACAGAACGGTCGGCCTGCACGAGCTGGAGGATCCAGAGCCATCAGTGCTGACAGTTCACTGCACAACTCCCACATGGGATGTTTCTAAATTATAAACTAAAGTTAAAGTCAATGGTTAAATGTTTTCAAATGAGAAGGGGGGCTTTTCGACAGAGGTGTCAAGCATCCTAATCAACCCGTCCATTCCGAAGTTATGAGCCTGCCTGTTTGCCGAGGTATTAGCTGGTAATATCTGCTTTATACATCTGTTATAACCTATAGATGTGTAATAATGTAGGTATACAAGTAGAAAGTCATGTATATAGAAGTGATGAACACCAATAGTGACCTAAAAGTCAAATATATATAGTTTGGTTCATCAAAACATTCAAATTCTTCAATTCGCACATGGCGGCCATCTTGGCAATTATGTCTACATAGGTTGGACTAAACCCTCTGTAGTTTTGTTTCCCTTAATTAGAATGAAATGAAACTTGGCAGACATAATGTCCACAAGCTTAGCTACAGCTTGATATATGGGTGCTGCAACTGCATCATTTTTAAGGAGATATTCATTGTAAAAATGTAAATTTTCAACTTTGTGCCATCTTAATTTACAAAGAGCCAGAGGCATACACACTCATACTTACACATCTGAGCAAATCTCCCAGGTGTTCCCTTTATTATGACACCAAAAGTATTCAAATACACCAGATGGCTTGGGGTGGAAAGGGTTAAAAAGCACTGGCACTGTTTTTCTGTAGGGTACACAAAGTTGGGATTTTTTTTAAATCAGGAGTTTTTATTGTGATAAATAAAATACAAATTGTGTTTTTGTTGATACAGAATTGGACAGATGTTTATAAGAGGCAGAACACACCAACAAAGCACTTACAGGTGGGGGTGAGGTGGAGCAGAACGTTCAGCCCGATCGCAGCGTTTCAGGCGATTTTAGCGGTTGTGGAAAGAAAATGTTCAAAGAAGCTTTTTAGACGTGAGTCACTGTAACAAAAACCACACAGGTTTGACCTAAAACACCTCACTGCCAGACAGACTGAGGGGAAGTAACAGATGTCTGCTGGGCCAATATAAAAACCTCTTCGGCTCGTCACTCTGACTTCCTGTAAAGTGTTTTTCTTCACAACGTTTGTCTTGTAAACAACCCAGACACGCTGTAAACACTTTGCTCAGCTAAACATGGAGCTTTACCAACAAGCTGCAGTTAGTCCGTGTGAGGTCAGAGCGTCCACATTTGATGCCTCTGCAGTGATGTGGGTTTGATTACAGTCAAACTTTCAGTCAATGTTACACCTGAGGTCATGGAGTCAGGGTCAGACTGAGTCCTGGGTGCTGCTGAGGAGTTCCACAGCCCGAGGCAGATCACAACATCGAGTGTTTCAGGCCGACCAGGCGGTTATTTATTTCACTTCAGGCACTTGAGTTTTCCTCAGCAGCCGCACTTTACACCTCCTCATAAAAGAAGGTGTAGAAGGAGTGTTTGTTGACCGCAGACTAAAGGACAGTTACAGTTGTCTTTGGGTAATTGGAGCCGGAGAGTCAGTGAACCAAAAACAGAAGAGGCAGAAGTTATTCTGCTGCAGAACAGGTGTTCACCGGAGGAGATGGTGACAAGAAGAGGGTCATGAGTGGACCCAGCACATGTCCTGGACAAAGCCTGGACAAAGCCTGATGATGTTATGATGATATTTTACTGTTTGATAGAATTTAAATAATAAATATTAAAAAAAAAATGACCATCTGACCATCTTATTAAGCTGTAAGTGTATGGGACAGTCTCTAAGGCCCCGTTCACACTGGAGAGAGTCAGTCCAGCTAGAGTGGGATTGAATCCAGATCGCCTTTAAGCTGGATACATTCAGACCTGTATTCAAATCTGGCTATCACACACACAGGTCCGCGCTCAATCCAGCTTAATCCGGCTTGTTTGTTGTCCTCCAAACCGCTAGGTGGCGCCTCGTAATATACAGAGTCTGTTCAGGCTGTGGTAGGACTGTGTGCACGCAAGCGTCGCTCGTTCTTTCTGTTTTTTTTGGTTCTAAAAGCAGTTTATTCCTTTGTAGCCCTGTCCTGAAAATAAACTCGGGGCAAAGCTGTCGTAGTTCGACGGTTGTTTACATACGGCTTTTGTACTCGACCCGGACACTGTCTCTGTGAACCGGAAGTATCACGCCGCTAGCAGGATCCACTGGCCGCATTTGTGTTCAGACATGAGCCAGATGTAAGCCAATCCAGCTAGATCCACCTCCGAGAGGAGGACTGAAATCAATCCTGATATATCCAGATACGGCCCGAATCCCAGATTGCCAAATAGCCAGATTGATTTCCCCAGTGTGAACGGGGTCTTATTTTAATCTAGAAAATTGTTTTTATTCTGAGAGGAACAGCCCACTCACTGCTTTACTCAAAATAATGTTGAATGTTTTTCTTATTTTTTTTAAAGTTATTGCAAAGTTTGAGGATTTGATGTCCTCTGTGTGCTCTTATACAGATTACCCAGAATTCACTCAGACCAATTTGATTTAAAGCTTTTTACAATATTTGTTTGTATGAGTGACCGCCGGCCGGCCGGGTTCAGGAACAGCTGTCTGCGTCTCCACATCGAAATACAATGAGAGACACCTGCAGCTTTATTAAAGCAGCGACGGGGCTGTGAAACGGGAGCGGGGGGTTTCAACAGAAAGTCCCATATTCCTCAGTATTTATTGAGTTGGTTTTATTATGTTGGAGGAGGAGGAGGAGGAGGAGGAGGAGGAGGAAGGCCACTTGAGAGCCACAGAAAGAGCCAAAATGGCTGCTTTTCTCATCACCTCGCTGTAGAGTTGCAGAGGGGAAGGGCATGGCCGTACACCAGCAGAGGAAGAGCTTATTGAACGGATTCTGCAGCTGCAGATTCTTCATCCTGAGGCAGACTCAGTCTCACTGTGTTCAACAGCCTGAGTTTGCTCCCAGTAAAGTGCTGTGCTGGTGTTGGGTCGTCAGGAGTTTCAGGCAACTAGACAATCTGAGAAGCGCTCAGACCACATATGAACTGCTCATCAGGGTCTCAGAGGCTCAGACTACAGGCTGAGGTTTACTTTAATACATGCATGCAGGTGTATCCAGTCCTCATTGACAATCATTCCCAAGTCTAGTCTGGTTGTCGCTCTGTCTACATCACATGTGTGTCTGATTGTTTGTACGTCTGTCTAAATATGATCAGAGGGAGTTCAGTCTGTGTCCGTTGTTACTGCCCCCAGAAATCCAGCTGGAACCCACAGAGACCAGAATGGTCTTGGACAGGAGAGGAGAAGTCTTAGGTGTTTCACTTCCAGAGCTTCTGGAAGGTGGCTGCTTCTGAAAACAGCAGTAAACACGGGACAGCATGTTGCATTTGGTTTCACTTCACACACATCAGTTTACACACGGCTGTGCTTGAAGCCCCGCCTCCTTCCAAGTTTTGACTTTTAATGTCTGAGCCGTCGAGGCTGAGACAGATGCAGCTTCACCCTCTCCATCTTTGCTTGTCTGGGAAATGAAGCTACATGTTTAATTAATCCCTCATGTGTCTCATGCGTCACTGCTCAGTTTGAATGGACTCTTGCTGTTGTCCACACCACGTCTGGGTCGTCTTATTTTATTTCCTGTTTCACATCCAAAGCCTCCTGCAGCATCTTAATGGAGGTTAGAGTCATTTCCATATCAATGGAACCTCCTGGATGCAGTCATCATTTGTGCATCTGTGTCTGAATAACTTCCCGCTTCCCAGAGCAGGGCAAACAGAAATCTGGGTTTTTTTTAAAAAAATCCAATCTTGTCAGAGGACACATGGTAACGGAGCAGGCGACAAACTGGTCCGGACAAAGCAGCGCAGCAGCTGCCCTGAAACTGACCTCATTTTCTCCTCTGTTGAAGCTGGCATGTTCACACTCTGAGAGGCTTCACTCAGTGTGTGTGTGTGTGTTTGTGTGTGTGTGTGTGTGTGTGTGTGTGTGTGTGTGTGTGTGTGTCTAAAGGTTTGACGTACACAGACATATTGTCCATCTAAACTTCGGCAGTTTGACTCTGAAAGCTTGCTAGTAGCAGTTAGCATGTTTGTCGCTTCAACGACTGACAGCACTGATTGGTCCAAACCACTTGACGTTCAACACATAGCTCATAGCTTGAAGATAGAATTATGGGAATTATGATTCATATTTCCATACAGCGCCACTGTGGCTGACTGGAGTTCTGATGGTTTTGTACTTGCTGCTGTCATTCACGTCACAAAACTTTGTCTGCTGTTAGAGCCTCACTCTAAAAACCGCTAACTGATGAACAGATGCTAAATGGTTCTTAGCATCAGTAAACGTGCATCTATATTCACTCTGCAGCCGATGCATCGTGTGTGTGTGTGTGTGTGTGTGTGTGTGTGTGTGTGTGTGTGTGAGACTTGGCTTTCTGACAAGCACAGCTCTGTCGTCGCTCAAATACAGACTCAAACAGCCGGAGGCCTCGTGGCCCTAAAAGGAGTCGTCCTGTCGGACAAAGATGAACGTCTGCGGATGAGTTTGTTTCTGGACAGAAGCTCGCACTGAACCTGGCAACTTCAAAACAAACGCTTCGCCCAGCGTCGTTTCTCAGCTGCAGGGTGACGGGCGCTGTACGCAGCTGTTTTTCAGTCATGACAGAGTTTCTGTGGAGGGAAATGACTCATGTAGAGGGGACAGAACGGCTTGTTTCTCTGCTAACAGAAGATAAAATGTAACAAAACTCTGTGGCTGTCACTGCGAGCAGCCCTGGAAGTTCCACAATAAACCGTCAATTTACAAGACAAAAACTTTACTTCCAAATTTAATTTAATGTCCCGATCCGATCACATGATCGGAAATCGGGCCCGATTACGTGATTTCAGACTCGATCGGAATCGGCTGTTACCTCCCGATCAGGACTCGGATATGTATTTATTAGGGCTCTCAAAGTTGACGCCTTCTGTGCAGGGTGGCTATGACTAGGCCTGTCGCGATAAACAATAAATCAATTAATTGCACGATAAATTAAATGGGCTCGATAAGTTTTTCGGCCATGATAAATTACACTTGCATGCTGGTTTGTTCTCTCTCTCTCTCTCTCTCTCTCTCTCTCTCTCCCTCTCGCTGCCAAAGAGACTGGATGACAAAAGGCGTCACTCCGGTGCGTCGTAGCGTATAAAGGCCGTCGGACTTTATATGTCCCGCGGCTTCTGTCTTAAAATGTGTCAAATCAACAGGTAGTTCTTATTTTTTAACTCATTGTGTAATGTTTACGGGATGTTCTGAGCAGACCACGGTCAGCTCGCTGTCTGCGTCGCCACGGTGCGTCACAGCGCTGCAGGGCTTGGACGTTACAGCAACACAGAGAGCTGTGAAGCTGCTCAACACCGGTTCAACACTTTGCCACAATTCACCACGACACTAAACATGCTCATGTATAGAACCTGCTCTCAGAGAGAGTCCGCGTTGTACGAGTGAAGTCCTCTCCTTCTCACTGGCGGCACTCGCTGCAGCGCCACCCATTAGTCCTCTTGCCCAGTCCTCTGGTGCCATCTCTGCATCAGTTTCTATGTGTTTCTGTCCACATGGTGGCGTTTGTGAAATTCACTGCAGCTGTCTGCAGCGGCCTGATGCGCATACACACATGCAAACACAAACGCACACAAGCACATGTGCACAGGTGAGCCCACTCCCAGAGAGTGCGTGTTATTTGGCTCTCTGTTGCTTATGATGTGCTGGTTGGTTTGACTTAACTCCATTGACTCTGCTCAGATAAACCATGGTAATAGGCCTACCACTACTCATAATAATAATATTAACATTATGCAAGCATTATACAATAATGTTGATGATTGGGGGCCTTTCCAGGGTTAAATGTTCTTTAGATTTAGATTTAGATTCATCATTTAGATTTAGTTTATTGATCTTATGGAGAATCTTGAAAGTATCGGATTAGGACATCCCTATTAAAGACACATTTATATATTTATATTATTTATTTATTATACTCTAATTTAAAGACTAATTACTGTTAAAAATAGAACTTCATTCTGATTTCATAAGTTTTTTTTTTTTACAAATTTAAAGAAAAACGTGGATATTTTTCCGACATTAAAATTGTTAAACTTACAAATGTTTTGGGGAAATAATTTGGAATCTTTCTAAAATATAAAATTTATAATGTAATATACATTTTCTTAAATTGATTTTTGATGTTTAAGGTAGTTATTCAGCTTTGTTATTTTATCCTCCGTTCAGTACCTCTGTGTTCACCCAGAGGGCGCTGAATCCAGTTAAAGTCTAAAGGGGATCCGGAGCGGTAACAGAAATATCAGAACGCTCGTCTCACGTGTGGCTGTGAAAAAGTGTTATAATCCTGTAAAAAGTTTAGTGTCCGTGTTTCCTGTGGTGACCTTACATTCGGTTTACAAAGAAGACAGATGTTCATTTTTTTCCATTGTTTCTTTTTTTAATCCCAAACCTGCTGTTGTACAACTCAAGTCGGCCCGATCATCCATCTCCAATAATGAGTTTACTTTGACGGCGACAGTCGATCCGTCAGACTTGCTGAGCGGGGTTGTGAGGTCCTCATTTACCTGGAGGACGCCGTCTGGCTGTCTGAGCCCAGCTGTGCCAGATGGATGCCTCCAGACAGAAAACACCAGCTCTGGGTTTGAGTGAACGTCCGCGGCGGCGTTATATCACGCCGTTAGAGGAAGCTCTGCGAGCGCTGGGAGCAACAGTACTGTCATGGTCAGGTTGCTAAATGCACTGTGCTGTTTTTTTACCCACCCTCGCTGCCTCATACCTCAACCTGGGGTTGCTGTGTATTTTCCTACTTTTACAGCAGTTTAGAGACTGTGCTCGCAAAAGAGAGGAGAATTGTCTCTGTTCTCTGGCCCCTGAGTGCACCTCAGTATGAAGTCAGCTTCACATGTCGGGTGTGTCCCTGACCGCCTGGCTGCCCGACAAGTGTGTTATCCACAGAATACATCAGAATGCAGGTCTCCATGTCTTTGGTTATAATTCACTGTGAAAAGAAGGGATGCACATCAGGAGCAGCAGAGGAGGACGGACGGTTGGACAGAGACGGTGCATCATTTGACCACCCCGTTCTCCTCCTCTCCTCCCTCCTGCTGAGAGAAACAACACCACCGCTGCATCTTCAGCTTTATCAGCAGCGGCCACATTCACGCTGCGCCAAGATGAATCGGCGGAGGGCCCCGCCACCGCCCGGGCAAGCGGCCGGAGCCAGCACCGCTGCAGGAGACGAGTAATCCTCGGCCTGTAGTATCACAGGAGTCCAAAACTGGATCGGGATTAATGTTTGAGCCACACTGCCAAGTTTGCAGCGTTAAAGGAGCGCGTTCTGTGCTGTGATCCTGCTGTGCTCCCAGGGGGGACCGGACGCCCTGGTTTCCTTTCATCCAGCAGCAGAGAAATGATCTGGTGGCTGCTTGTTGGACAGAAAACACACTTCTGACATGCAGCGATTTGACAAAGTCATTAGGGAAGAATTGTTCACAGGAAAGCAACAAATACAACATGTAATCAGATACTGTAGCTTTAGGACCAGCCAGTCCTGACCCAGGATGATACACCGCCCTCTGTGGTGGTGTAAATCCATCAAGGCCTTTCAAAGCCTGCTTAAAAAGCTTCCAACAAAACCTTCTCGTCTTTCTGTCTCCTTGTAATGAAGGATGCATCAGGTGGATCCTGGATTTATTGTGCGTCTGTGACAGTTACACACAGCAGGCACCTCAGACTGAACCCAATCCTATTTAACAACCGCTGGTGCAACCTTTGCAGGCCGGGCTGGTGGTGCAGGCCTCCGTAGACCCTGTCCTTCAGAGGATGAAGCAGGTCTTCTTGTGTTTGTCCCCTGTTCTCTGATTGGTTAAAGCTGATAGACAGTGACTGGCTGCCAGGTCTTCTTCTTCTAGAAAGTGCCCGTCCTTTGCAGACAGGATGACCTTGGAGCTGGTTGGGTTCCTTCGCCTCCTTTTTGTCTTTATAGCTGTGACATCATCAGACATTTTAATTAAAACAATCGTTAAAGGTAAACAGATGATGAGTTTCCTCGTCCTTTCCGTTTCCCTGTGCTTTATAAAGTGTCACTGGTGAGAAAAGTTGTGTTGTAATGTGCACATGGAATGTAAGCTCGGGAGAAAACTGACAGAATTGTTCCTCAGTTTTAAGTGGGCACCCTGAGGAGCCCCACAAGGACCCCCGGGGCTCCCCGGGTAATTTGCTCCCTCCTCTCCCTGAGCTGAGAGTGGAGTGTGAAACTTCATGACAACTTTATTTAAAACAAATCAAGATGTTCAGCTGTGTGTGTGTGTGTGTGTGTCTGCTAATGATCCAGTACTGTTTTATGGGCTTGTTTTGGAGTGTGTGTGTGTGTGTTTGTGTGTGGTTAGCAACAACAGACCGGCAGGGATTGAGATGTGAGGAGAGAAAGAGAGAGGGCCAAGAAGCTCCTTATCTGCCAGGCAGTGGAAACACACACACACACCACATACACACACAAACACACACACACACACTCACTCACACACTCACACACACACTCACACACGCCCATTGCAGTGCTTTGTTGCAGCCTCACCTCTCTTGAACCCTCTGAGCCACGAGAAAAAATAAAAATCTGATGTTTCACTGAAAATCTGAAGAACACACACACACACACACACACACACACACACACCTGCCTCCACTGCAGATTATTCCCATATAATGAACTTTACGAAGAGAAGCTGCTGCTGCAGCAGTTTTTTCTTTTCTCTTCGGAGGAGCCGGACCTGGTTCTCCCACACAGAGCTCTCTGTTAGGCGACATTCAATTTGCAGTTAGCCTGCTTTTCCATTTGCAGTTAGCCGGCTAAATGTGAGACTGCAGGGATATGAGGAGCTGACTGAAATAGAGCTATCGATGTGGCACTTCATTATTTAACATTTTCCCCCCACTGGGAGCCAGAATTCTGTTGAAGTGTGACGTGGGACGGGGAAGTTGAGAAATTTGTACCGACCTCAGTGTTTTTCCTGAATTCAGTTTTTGTAACATGGCCGATTCAGTCTCAGCCTCCTACTCTGGATGTTTGTTCCCAGTTAAGGGAACGATAAATTCACTTGATTGACAAAAACATAGTACGGAACTCATCATTGTGCCTGTGACAGATGAGTGAGGTATGTGGTGTATATTTGACATTTATTTATTCAGAAAAAAGATCTGCTGTGAGCTCCTTGTGCAGCAATAACAGCAGCTAAAGGTTTCCTGTAGCTGCTGATCAGTCGTCCACAGCAGCTTGGAGGAGTCTGAGTCCATTCCTCAGTACAGAGCAGCTTCAGTTCTGACATGTTGCTGGGTTTCCTCACCTGAGCTGCTTGTTTCAGGCCCTTCACAGCAGTTCAGGTGGACTAAGGTCAGGACTTTGACCTCCAAACATGAGCTTTGTTCTTCTTGAACCGTTCTTTTGTAGAACCACTTGTTGTCTTGCTGGGTGACCCACTTTTCCTTGAGGTTCAGCTCACAGACACATCTCCTGACATTTTCCATCAATGATGGCAAGTAGTCCTGGCTCCTATGTGTCCACAGAACTGGGACATCCCAGCAGTCTCTCGGCATGTCCACATGAGCAAACCAACACAGTTTTATGAACAGTAAAGTCGGGTGCAGCTGCTCGTACAGTCGTGTTCTTGGTGGGTTTTGTGGTGTTAATCAGTGAGAGCAGAGGGAGGTTATCTGTGTGTGTGTGGTGTTATCAGAATCTGTCTTTTCTACTCTTGATTCCGAGCTGGCAGCTTTTAAAAGCATCACACAAACTCCACCCAGCTGCTGCATCCTGCTGCCGGCCCGGAGTCCTTCAGTCCTTCAAGTGCTCCCAACGTCCCTGTGTGATTGTGTTTGTCTAGTTCTTGTATTGAACTCACCACAAACAAAGTGCAGATGTGAGCTTTGTATCACTGCACATGTTGGATAGATTTCAGTCTCACCATTTTTTGGGTGATTCATAATTTGATTCCAGTTTGAATCGTCCACAATTATCGGAATGTGACAGCTCTGTGATGAACTGATTGCTGGCACCAAAAACTCATAATTTAGCAAAATAATTTTCCAGCTTTGGACATTTGTGTGAATATGTACGCTGCTTTGAAAGGACGCCGCCATCTTCATAATCGTTATCATAATCATCAGGCTCATCGCTGTCATCATTGTCTCACAGTGTGTGCAGCCTGTCCGGTAATGGATGGAGGGATTCAATAGAAAATTACCCTGAGTGTAGCCCACCATCTGTCAGAGCTAAATCCTGCTTGTCATCATCATCATCGCCATCATCACCATTAGTGAATAATGGGAAAGTACCACACAGAGCGGCAGCGCTGTGGCTTCTTTAGATGATGTCTGAACTAAATGATGAAATCTGCAGGTCAGCAGCACAAAGTGTGGGTTTTTCAGTGTGGCCTGATGTGTGAAATGATACTAATGAAATCAGCAGGTGTGTGTTAAACTTCAACTGTAGCAGCTGGATTCTCACAGCTCCATCTCCCAGGCGTCACACTACAACTCGTGTTGAGCCACAATTGGTTCTGATCGGTCAACATCCTGTGAGGTGCTGTCTTGTCTACAGTGCAGACCACTGACAGTTAACACTATGGACAGAGCTTCTGTGACGTCACCCGTTTGTTTCTGAAGAGCTGTTCTGAGGCTCGTTGGGAGGCTCTGACCGCCGCCATGTTGACAGCGTCACGTCCTCCAAAAATCCAAATATGGACAAAGAGGGGGAGCACGAGCGGAGTTTAGGGGGGCGGGCGATCGTGGAAGCAGGAAACTCGCGCTGTGATACGTCAACCATCTGTCACTGAAGAGGAAACGCCCATAATTATGCGTAATTTTAAGTCTGAATATAACGAGTGAGTTCATCCCCCGTACAATTGACACTAGAAGAGAACCTATCATCTGAGACCAGAATTTTTTTTGTACCAGGCTGTAAACATGTTTTTTCTGCTGTGAAGTCGGCCATTTTAACATGGGAGTCTATGGGAAATGACTCGCTGCTGGAGCCAGCCCCCAGTGGCTGCAGCGTGAACTACAAGTTTTGACACTTCCGCATGGGCTTCAGGTCTGAGCCCCGGAGGCTGCTGCTTGGTACAGACACCCTGATGACCCTTTACAACATCGTTTGTAGTCTCATTTAGCAGATAAACAATCATCAGTTTTTGCAGACATCTGAAAAAAACGCATTCAGAGCTCACACTGAGAGAACAGGAAGTGCTAACATGCTAACACCTTTCCAGGTTTTAGAACTCATTCCAGGACCTGAAGTGATGTTTTGGAACCAGAATAGTTAGAATGACAGGCTGAGAGTATTTGCATCAAAACACTTCCAGCTTTTGAACGCACCACAAACCAGCTCTGGGGAAGACAGCGTGCACAAAAAGATCTGATAAACAGAAGAGTTTGGACAGATTTACCTGCTGCTGATTGGTTAGAGTTTACAGCTGCCCCAAATTCAGCCTGAAGGTGGCCCCCTACTGGCTGCACTTTGCTTTCCAGCTGATTAAAAGTGTCATTTTGTAAACTTAGCAGTGAAACGCTGTGCTTGTGTCCAAACACAGATCACCAGTGTTGCATCATTTGCTCCCAGTTTAGCTAAATCTCTCAGCTAAACAGCCTGTGTGTGTTTGTACTGTGGACAACAAACACATGGCATGATGGGTAGACTGTTTGTGGTTCTTTAATATTTTATAGTCACCGCCCGCTTCTCCGCCGCTCGTCTGGGTAAAGTGTTTCTCTTTAGCTGGTATTTGTTGTGACTTCTCGCCGCACAGTTTCTGTTCATTTAGAGCTCTCGTCTCTGTTGCATCATTTAACTTTTTCATGAGTCGTCCCCCTCCTGAATTCACTGCAGACCACAAAAACCCCAGAAACAATGAATTGATTGTGGAAAGAGACGCCGCAGTCCCTCCTGATTGATCAGTAGAAATTCTCTCGACTGAAACGGCCATGCTGTTCTGGCTGTTCTGGAAGTTTCTCTCCGTCTCTGTGTCTCTCCCTCTCCCTCTGTCCTGTCGCTGTCAGGGATCCAGTCGATGGCCCTGCCAGCTGAAGCATCACCGTCCATGCCGTCAGCGCCAGACGTGTTGTTGGAGGACTTCACTATGCAAATGATTCGGTCTGGTTGCTTCAGTCATTTGGCCTGATGAATTGCTTCATACTGTTGGATTCAGCGAAAACAACTTTCTCATTGCCAAACACAACTCTAGCTGATGTAACACAACTCTGAGACGTAGGTTTACTACCTATTACACCAAGAAAGGTTTGTGACGTTGAAGGTCACCAGTCGATTTATTCTGGTCAGAGTAAATTTGAGTTTGCACTTCTGCTACAGAAGAACTCAAAAATCTGACATCTTCTAAACACACACACAAAGGAATAGTTGTATATAATGAATGTAGTCCAACACAACATAACGCTGCACTGCAGGGTAGGGCTTCTCCTCTTACCTCCTTTATTAGCACTGTTAATACATATGTGACATCATCCATAAATTCCTCAGGAGCACTTGTGAGACCAAAGCTGGGGGTATCTTTGTCCTCTGCAGGGTTTACTGTTAGATTGGGCCAGATGAGATGATGAGACGGACACCTGGTAAGGACGCCCTCCTCTGGGCTTCTCCCAGGTAAATCCAACAGGGTGGTGGTCCTGAGGCTAACCCAGCTAACACCACCTTCCTGTTGGACGAAGCAGCTTATAAACTAAATGTGTGAAGTGTATGCACCTGGCTGTAAACATGTTTATTTCTGCTGTAAAGCTGGATGTTGGTTAATGGGCTGTTTGCAGCCTGCCTCTGGTGGACACTTGGGGAGCAGCAGCCCTGACGCTCCTTCAGATGTCAGCCCCTCTTTGGTCGACCCAGTTTCTTTGGCACCTTTCAGCTTTTATGAGTGTCACTTTGAAAATCACAGTGTACGGTGTAATCAGAGCCCTCCCCACTCTGTGGGAAAGGTGTCTCAGAGGAGTTACAGCTGTTTCTGGAACAGACACATGCCCATAGTGTGGACCCAAAAAGTCTGGCTGTGTCCACATACTTCTGACCATGCGGGCAGCATGAAGGTTTGCCCCTCTGCTTCACAGAGTGTTGTTGTTGTTGTACCTCCATCATGAAGCCTCGACTCTGACTCATTTTCTCGTGGCCTGAGGTGACTCTGACTGCAGTGACTCATCCAGGTTCATTTCAAACACTCTCAGTACTTTAAATCAGCAAATGGCTCGTCACGCTACGCCAGAGCAGAAAGAGGTGCTCCTCCTCCTCTGCACCCCAGACTCATTTCTAATCACACTTTCTGACATGTCCGACTGCTTGGGCCTTACAACAATAATGCACATGGACTGGGAGGTGTTTTAAGGGGATCACTGAGGTGAGTCCATGTTTGCAGAAGCCACGCGCCGTCCTGGTTCTCATTACATTGTGATGCAGCCCCTCAAAAACCTCATTCGTCACCGCAGGGAGGGACAGGACGAGCAGGATGGAGGCGAGGCGAAGCAGGAGGCTGAAAAACAATCTGTTTGTGTCTGCTGCCTGTCTGAGGGTCAGATTTAGAGTCAGGCTGGTTTGTAAAGTAAATCCTGTGTATCAGGATTGTTTTACTTTCATGTTTGTTGTTGTGTGGTAGATGGTTTTACAACTTTCCAGGAAGGGCAGCAGTGCTGTTATTCAGTCTAAATCCACACGGTAACTTTCCAGTCCAACTACAGACAAGTCCTTAAAGGCTGGACTGTAGCTTCCAGCAAAGATTGCATGATAGAATATCAACAGATTGATTGGCAGTGATAGGCCTCTTGGCTTTCTAGTATGGTGTGTGGTGTTTGTTTACAAAGTCCAAAAAATATCAAGTCTGACAGTCGGAGGTGAGAGTATTAGACTCACAGATTTAGGAAATAAATTAATAAACCAACATCTCAAAATGTAAAATCATTTTCTTATTGTGAGAAAATTCTTCAAGCGATTTATTCACTTTTTAGAGTCAGCCTGAAGTGGGCTCAGTCTGGAACGTGAGACCACTGTGGTGCACCAAAACATCCTGACAAACCCAGCCACCAGTCTCTACCCTCCTGTCTTCGGACAGTGTCAGTGCATGTCTGTGATTCTCTTTTGGGAGGTCTGCGTAGTTCATGTTTCTTTGTTAGCTTTGAAGCTCAATAGTCTACTGTCTACCGCAATCCCATCATGTTTTCAAATTGCAGAGTGGAGTGTTCCTCCACAGGGAGGCCGGGCTTATTCGCCAAACTCAAAATTCAAGAGAGGGTCAAAGCTGAGCCACTCCTCCAAATTGTGAGGAAGCAGTTGAGGTGGTTGGTGACCTGATAAAGATTGCTCTTGGTCACCACCCTTTAGACATCCACCAGGCTCTGAGGCTGACCCAGGACCCCTTGGAGGGGTAGCATTCCCAGCTGGCCTGCAACTGGCGTAGATCTCCCTGGAGGAGCTGGAGGAAGTGACAAGAGACAGGAAGGGCGCCTCTGCTCCCCCTACATCTGCTGCATGCTGAATGGAATCATCTGTCATTGACTTGAGTCTATATGGATGTCATATTACAGCTACAGCTATTATGCCATCATGGCCCACGCTCAGGTTTCTGGGGCTGATATAGTTGGAGGGTTGAGCATAAAGCAAACGTTTCTTATTTTTCTGAGAGCTGGAAAAAGTTTGTAGCATGAGTTGTAACCAGAGTCAAAGTGTGCTGAAAGAGTTCAAAAAATTAAGAGCTCCTTAGTTCTGACAGCGCACGCCTTCCAGCCATGGAGGAATCGTTTTTTCCCCCTCTCTTCAGATGATAGCGTGCAGCTCCACACTCTCTCCCCCTGAACCTAAAACTCACCATGGAGATTTATGATAAAGGCCGGGAAAACAGCTCTTATCTTGAGCTATTGCTGAAATAACACAAGTGAAAAACAAGGAGCCAGTGTTCACACACAGAGGCACAAGCTCTGGAAAAGATGAATGATTTAAACAAATGACCTGCTGCCTCTACTAATAGGAATGTTTTTTTCCATTCAGAAGTGTAATTGAAGATCTGTTATTACGCTGATGATAACATCTTGTTTACCTCTCTGAATAAGGCTCTCACTAGAATTCTCTTTGCTTTGATGCTCTGCAGATACGTTCTAATCTTAAACTCATTTTAACTCCTTCAAGAAAGTAATAGACCTTTTGCAAGAGCAGGAGCCATGTTACAACGTTCAATATTTCTGGGAATATTAAACCCTCTAGTGGTCATGTGAGGAACTGCTGGACAGTTTCCCATATTAAATGAAGCGTGTACTTTTCTTACTGATAGTTTCTCCAACTTTAACAAATATTTCCATCTGTTGTGTTGTGGCAGCTTGTTGTGTGTAAAGGAAATTGCATTTTTAAAATTGTATTTTATTTACATTTTCTAGTCTCCCACAGGCAGTTGCTATGGTTACCACTATCTGCAACATACATAACAAGGGCTCAGTTATTATGATTTGTAGGTACAAGGCCCTGTCGAGTCTGGAAGAGGAGAAATATGTAAATACGTTTGATTTATTGTTTAATTCTACTGCCAGGCCGAAGGTTTTTCCAGGAGGTGAATTATTTCTTCACATATAAACGCAGGAATCCGCCTCATGCCACCTGTGCAGCATCACAGCTCCAGCACGCTGGTGGAGGTCCAGAATGACTCTGCATGCGTTCGCTGCAGCTTCTGGTGTGCCACATTATTTCAGATGCGAGCGGACAGTTCACCGCCTGCAGTTGTTTTTGTCTGTGTGGCTGTGATGAAAACAGGAACAGAGCAGAAATGACAGAAAAGAGGAGAAGGAGGTATTACAGGGTGGATTCTGTGATCCATAACCAGCGGGGAAATGTGTGCAGTGTGACAATATATATGTTTTATAAAGTGAATATTGGGCCAGTGTTTACAGAGTTGGGGCGGGTTCCTGAGACATAATACCCCGTTCACACTGGGGAAATCAATCCGACTAGAGCGGGATTCGGGCGTATCTGGATATGTCCTATTTCTGAGTGTGAACACCGCGAATCCAGATATATCCAGCTTGATTTCAATCCACCTCTTGGTGGATTTGGAGTTGGAGGTGGATCTAGCCGGATTGGCTCAAATGTGGCTCAGGTCTGAACGCAAATGCAGCTAGCGAATCCGGCGGCATGATACTTCCGGTTCACAGGGACAGTGTCTGGGTCGTGTACAAAAGCCGTATGTAAACAACTGTCGAACTACGACAGCTTTGCCCCGAGTTTATTTTCCACAGGGCTACAAAGGAATAAACTGCTTTTAGAACTGAAAAAAAACAAAGGAATGAGACACACACACAGTCCTACCGCGGCCTGAACGGACTCTGTATATTACGAGGCGCCACCTAGCGGTTTGGAGGACAACAAACAAGCCGGATTAAGCCAGACTGAGCGCGGACACGTGTGTGATAGCCAGATTGGAAAATAGGTCTGAATGTATCCAGCTTAAAGGCGATCTGGATTCAATCCTACTCTAGCTGGACTGACTTTCTCCAGTGTGAACGGGGCCTAACATGCACAACCAGGGTTAGGTTAAGTTAACAAAAAACTCCATTTTCCTTTCCTGTAAATCACCCTCCACTCTTCAGGCTCTGCATTTGTTATAATTATTATTTCACTTGTGACCTTAATGTGTTGTCCTACAGAAGGACAGCTGACATCAGAAACCACAGGGTCCTGCTCTGTAATCTCTCCTTTCTGGTGCCCCTCCTGCAGTTCAGCTGACATTTCCTGGATTTCATGCTCGCAGCCCTCCCCCTCCCGCTGCAGACCTGTGAGCAGGTCTGTTGCTCTTTATGGATCAGGTTGTTTCTCCTTCATGAGCATGTGCAGGGAAACTGTGCGAGGTGCCAGCCTCTCTGCACCGCTGCCTCCGAGGCATATTCCTGCACATTTATCATACTTGTCGGATAAAGTGACTCTGATTTAGATCTCCCCCACTTCCCTCTTTCTTCCTCTGAGCTTTTCACATGGAAATGGCTTATTCTCCTCCACCCCACCCGTCTCCTCCACCAGAAGAAGAGATGCATTTATCTCGGGGTGGCCAAGCTCTCGCTCCCCTTATTGCTTCTTGTCAGCTGTTTTTTTTTTCTTCATACACGCCGTCTTCTTCTGACCTGCTTATCCAGCACTATCCAGAGCCGCTGTGGCCCGGGAGCAAACTGTTCCTGGCCCGACTGAAATCTATCATGCCACCTGGGCTCCTTATCACGTGGAGAGGGGGGATAGAAAGGGAACACGGGTGGTCCGAACTCGGGGACGGTTGGGGAAAGAGATAAGGAGAGAATAGAGGAGAGAAAGATCACAGAGGAGGCAGGACGAGAGATAAGAGGGGAGAGGAGATGTGAAATAGAGGGGAGGGTTTAAAGGAGCTGCAGTCTGAGAAGCAGCTCAGGAGCTGTGACGGGGCGGATAAGGCAGAGATGCGACAGTCTGTGAAGACGTGACAGAGATCAGATGGCCGATAAACAGGAGCAGAGCTCAGTGAAAAACAGAAGCTCCAGCTCGCTCTAATCATGGCCGCACGGCCAAGTGTAAGGAAGTCAAGCGGACTAATTGGCAACAGGTTTAAAAAGCGAATTCACTTTTACTGTCTCAGATGAAGTTCCCTGCAAACTCTGCATCCGTCAGACCAAACAGAATCACAACTCTCAGAGTGTTATGACTTCTGTCTCACACAAGTATAATCATATATTACATTTTTTCTTGAACTATTACATAATACTACTTTTTCTCGTAGATTTGTAGATAGTGTGAAGACTTTGTGTGTGTGTGTGTGTGTGTGTGTGTTTAGTAGCATCCACCTGAGAGCCTCATTGTTTGAGTCTGAGAGGCGGGAGGTGCAGGCTGCAGGTGGAGAGACTAAATGAGCCTCAGTTCCTCTACACCTGCTCTCTCCTCTTCCTCCTGTCGGGCGTCTTGTTAGTGCTGAGACATCACTGCAACGACACACACACACACACACACACACACACACACACACACACACACACACACACAGGTGTCAAAACACAAATGTGTGTGTCAGTCTGCAGTACGCTGTGTCCTATATTTAATATAAACCTACAATGGCACACACACACACACAGTAACACAGTATTTGAATGCACTTCTTTTCAGGTTAGTTCTTCTCTTTGCACGATTTGTCTCATTAATCACACACAGCTGGACATGAGCCCATGTCAGCTACACACACTCATACCCTCTACACAACTTGCTCATTGACGCAGTGCCTTCACTGACTTTAATTAACACAAAATGACAACCGTGAGTGAGTGAGTCTGTCTGTGCTCCTCAGACTGAGCTTTGCTTCATGTATGTAAAATGCTAACAGGAGCTAATATATAGCAAACAGATGGATTTGTTGTGTTGTGTTGAGATGTAATTGAGCCAATACAGATTTCTGTTTTGGCAGTTTTTGGTGGACATTTCCTGTTTTATAGTCGGCACTTATCGTCCTTCTTCCCCAACTCAATCATGGTTTGAGTCCGTAGTTACCATGGTTACCACTCCTACACCTTCCACAGTATGATTTGCTGCCTAAAAAAGGAGCGACTGACACAGTGTCATGGCGTCTGACACCTGTGTTACAAAACGAAATCCGTCCTCCAGCTTAATAACGCCGTGCCTGACGCATTTAAATCTGCTGTAGCTACACGTGTCCTGGATTTAAGGGGCTGAATTCACAGACTCCTGTCAGTCCCACATTCTACCAACATCAGGCTCGCTCTGTCAGGAGCTACTTCTTCATTCAGCTGCATCTTTTCTGAATGAAGAGACATTAACCTTCCACTCAAAGATGTTCTCATCACAAGCCACTAAACACACACACACACACACAGTCTGTTGATGGACATGCAATAATGACATGCACACAAAAATACTTACACTGTATGCTTGACTGCACTTTTTGTCCTGGTTCACTCATTTATCTGTTTTACACACACACACACACACACACACACAGAATCTGCGTCTCCTCTCTCACAGTCATTTACCGTCCCAGCAGCCCTGATCAGATTTCAGAGTCAGCCGAGTGTGATGATACAGACGAGCTGCAGTACGGCACACGCTGCTTTCCTCTTTCACGCTATGTGAGTGTGTGTCTGTGTGTGTGTGTGTGCGCGCGCTTCAGAGAGGAGCTCACATGCCAGCAGAAGCAGCTTCCACCTGGCATGGGAAGCATTAGCTGTTTAACAGAGCGTCGGGGTCAGATCTCTGCAGCACCGCTTTACTTCCACCAAGAAGATTTTGAGACAGTTTTCACAAACATGTCCTGACTGACTGTCACAGCGTTACACGTGGACAGAAGCCCCCGGTTTACCTGCAATTATCACCAGATAATCATATACGATCATGATGGAGAACAGATTGAGACTGTCATGTTGTCTCCATCCATCACTCCTCCTCTTCCTCCTCCTCCTCCTCCTCCATGGTCACAGAAGACCTCCTCTGTCCATGGCTGAGCTCTGAGCACAGTCCACAGGGAAAACAGGACACATGTCAATCATCGTTTCTCCAGTTGTTGGACATTTTAGAGAGGATCAGTTTACTTTGAGAGAAAACAACAAGTGGCACAAACTGAACCACTAAAGTACAACAAATATAAGATAAATGGCACAGAGATGCACAGAGTGACCTCATTCTCACGTACATACCACGCCTCTTGTTTTGGGTCCATCCCTGCAGGAACACGTGCAGCGTGTCCTTTGACTGCAGCTTCCTGTGTGA
Organism: Parambassis ranga; assembly: GCF_900634625.1. Classification (NCBI taxonomy): domain Eukaryota; kingdom Metazoa; phylum Chordata; class Actinopteri; family Ambassidae; genus Parambassis; species Parambassis ranga. Next base: position 1,390,781 of record NC_041034.1, on the reverse strand, counting down.
CGAATGAAAACTGGGTCTCGCTCCTTTCTGTCTGATTTGAAGGAGCCGCGGTGAACGGCTGACCTTTTTGTCAGAGATTATTCAGATCTGTGAGGCTTTGCTGGCGTCAGACTGAGCTGTAACACTGGGAGAAGAAGGTCTCACCTCTCACGAGGTCTACGCCTCTTCCTTTACACTTTAAATCCACCACGTCAGAGAGGAATATCACATTTAATTGGCAGAGGGCTTACATTCAAGCAGCAATTTAAACTTTCACATCAAAGATGTCCGCCTCTCTGTCCTCTACTGTCTCTACTGAAGCTGCATCACGCCTGTAAATTTACATGCCTGCATGTGAGGATGTGACGCTACACTGCAGTGGCACTCTGCTGCCAGCAGGTGTCGTGTTTGAGCAAAACACCAGAGGTGCACAGAGACACACAGTCCTGTTAGTGGAGCTTTATTAACTCCCTCTGCCCCTGATGGGAGGAGGAGGTGGTGTTTCTTCTCTTCGTCTTCCAGCTGTTCATAGTTGGGTTTTGTTTTGTTTTTCACAATATTGATTCTTTAATGTTTCGTTGATGGACTGCTTTGTGTTTGTCAGCATTTTCACCAACTGCTGACGGTGTGCTGCCACTTATTTCCACCTGCTCGGGTGTTTTCCGCAACATTTTTCTCTGCAGAGGTTTCTACTGAGGAAGAAGAAAGTCAGACAGTTAGAGGAGCTGCAAGGAGAGGGAGGCGGGAGGCGGGGCTGACTGATGGAGATCATTACTGTGAACAGTCCAAAGTAATCTGCAGCTTTGTCTGAAACCACCTATAGACTGAAAACGTGCTCGCAGCTCTGAATGATTGAGACAATTTTCATTTGCAAAAATGTAGAAAATGTTTCCTAACGAGTGCTGAAGCAGCGATGTTGTGTATAAGCGTGGATTCTAACTGTAATCAGGCTCAGGAGTGTTTACAGTAATTATACACCACCATCATTCACTGACAAAGCAGCGACTTTGTGCAATCATCAAAATTCTGCCTTTCATACTGAGAATTTAAAGTTTTTTAAAGTAGCTTCATGATGAAGGGCCTAGTGGAAAGAAAAGTCTTCATCGGTTTCCTTTGTGACCCGGGTAACAGTTAGGCGAAAAGGTACTAACAAGAGAGACAGCAACCACAAAGCAACACAAAACTCACACAGAGACGCAACACAACCACAAAAAGAGACAGAGAAGCAAAAACATGACTTGAAAGAGACAGGAAGTGACACACACAATAAGTAAAGATCCAAAAAAATAGTAATTATACAAGGATTTGATGAGAAAATTGACTACAGACAGACAAAAATGACAAAACAGTTCAATAAAGGAGACCGTGACATGAAGGAAACACAAAATGAGTACATAGACAAACAAAACAACCATAAAGCAGCAATAATAATACAAAGAGACACAAACCACAAAATGTATTTAATACATTAAAATAACCCCGAACACACTGACTTCCATGTGAGGTTTCACATGTTCCTCTTCTATTTCATAGGAGCATGCGATGCAGTCTAACACTGAGATCTGAAGCCGACACATCTACAAGTCTTTATCAGGCTGAAAGTAACCCAGTTTCTCTCACACACTGAAGAGCAGCGTGGCTCTGCAGGGTGTCTCTGCTGCACTAATCACTTGGTTCCACTGACTCTGTGCTAGCGCGGCGTTAGCCTACATACAGTATGTCTAATTCTTCAGCCGTTAGCGCGTTGGCCTCGTTTCGCTGGGTTGATAAAGGATTTCATGGTAAAAGGTTGTAGAACAGTTTGAACACATGAAGTAGGACGGCAGACGCTGCTGGCAGCTCACACAAACACACACCTGTTGTAGATGCTCAGCTAACCTTACTTTATGAGTACAACAACACAATCTGTTCTCCAAACACTGTCCAGGAGCAGAACGACATCCGTGTCTGCGCTCAGTCAGGAAAACACACCGCAACGCTAAGCTAGCATCTTTAGCTAACCTGATCAGAAACCCTGGTTCATGCTTCATGGTCGCTCTTTGAGGTTCACACAAGGTTAGCGCAGCACTTTGTGATGCTGGTATGAATACTGTATGTCTCATCTCCAAACTGGTTTCGTGTATGGACAGTCCTGGTGTGACACCACTTTTGGTGACCAGTCAGAGGAGGGGTCACCTGCAGGCATACACATCTGTTGGGTGTATTTCATTAGAATATGGGTCATGCTAACTATGATCCACATGCTAACACCTCAGTATTTTGTACATGTAGTGTTTTTACCCCAGTGATGGCAGCACGTCATGCCCCGTCTTAATGTCAGACAGCTGCCCGTCTGTCCCTCTCCATCATCCCCTCCTCCTCTGCCTCTCTTTCTGGTCTTTTTTCTGTATCTTTGCCACCACAGCCTCACCTGCTCTTCCTCTCAGCCAATCTCTTATGGCCTCTCTGCTCATACCTTTAATGTCATGATCTTTAGCAGCCAATGATTTTCAATAGCAAAAGGTGACCTGACCTTTCCGTCAAAGCCTTCTTTCTGAATCCTCCTAATACAAGGAGGCAGCTTGTTGTGATATTCAGGCTCCAGGCTTTGGTCTCTGGTGATGGCTGGATGTGAACTGTGTACAAAATGTTTGAGCAAATGGTTCATTTCATGAACTGTGAGGGAGAAAAAGCAAGTGAAAGTTAGAGCTGCTAATCGATTTTCTTTGTCCAGTCGAGGTGGAAGAGTTCAGAGTTTCAGAATGTTCTCAGAAAGTGCAGATAGAAGCAGGCAGCAGAAAGAGGCTCTTATGATCCGGCCTCACCAGGGGGCACTGAATGTATGAGGTGTCAACATAGTAATAACAACATGATCATTTACATGCCTGGACAGACCCATAAGTAAAAATAAATGTGAAGAGACCTTCACAACAAGCATGAAACACACACTGCCGACTTTGGACACTAAGGTCAAACCTTTCTATATCTGCTGGAAGTATGATGAAATCAGACCTTTATATGTGAGGACACCAGAGGACACCACAGGGGACTGGTGAAGAGCGTAGCAGCCAAAGAGGAGAGGAGGAGTTCATGTTGGGGCTAGATTGATCAGGCAAACATCAATAAATGGGTGTTAATGTTGTTTTAATTTGGTGGAGACTGGAGGGTTAAGTCCAGGAAAGTATTCCCTGGATTTTTTTAAGATTTGAGATGTCACAATGTCCTCAAAACACCTCTGTCCAAGCTTCAAACTAAAGGCTTGTGGCTGAACCTCAGATGGTTCCGACCAATTTGTAATCTGAAGGACTGGCAGAAAAGATTGTTGGCTCATAACCACGTTTCTGCTTTATTAATAGTTTTTTGGCTTTAGTAAAAATAAACACAACATCGACAACAATCCTCTGCAGACATGCTACCTGTAGGCTTTCAGACCCTCAGGAGCTTCTTGTGTTTCCTGCCTGATCTGATCGGTTTAAGTCGCCTCCTGATACAAACAGCTTCCCTGGACCTCCATGATGGATCTGTGGAACAAAACAATAGCAAAGCTTTAGAGGTTTGGGTCTAAATTTACCTTTCTTAGAAGGACACTTAAATAATCTGCCCACGCCGACTCCAGGAAAATGGATTCTAGGCTAAAAGACATTCATTATTAAATCTAGCTGTTGAATGTGCTCATTAATTACCAGATTATGTTAGCCTTCATGCCTGCTGAGCTCCCAAGACTCGACTGCCAGAGGAGGCCAAAATGAGTCAGAAAAAGAAGCGGCGACAGGAAGTCAGAGAGACTTTGCTGATTACTCACGTCTGCCGACTTCTGAACGTGGTGATTACCACTCACGGCCCTGCAGTTAGTCATGTCAGGCCGACCAGTGATGTGCTGTGTTACAGTCAGAATGAGCACTCTCTGGCAGCTAAATAGCCTTGACATCAAAGAGTTTATTTATTGACCTAACATTTGTGTACACCCATCTTTTCTCACAACACAGACGCTTTAGGAGCGCTTGCACAGCAGCATTAATGGGGCATTACCACCTTTGGCTCACTCAGCAGAATCCTGTAATGATGTGTGTGGTGTGTGGAGACCTGCCCATCAGGACGATGCTCTGATCAGAACCTCCACGGGGTTCCTTCAGTTCCAGAGCTGCTCATCGGTGCTGACAGGCCACCTCTGCTGGAAAAAACTGAATTAGCAGCAGAGATTTGGGTAATTTTCTTCCTTTTAACGGTCGACTCTTCCGGTTATTTGGCTTGAAAATACTACAAAGTCTGTCATCTATCATTTCCTTAGGTGTATGAGGAAAAGCTATTTCTTTCACCTGATTGGCCAACTACAGATACATCTAGGTTGTAGGCAGAAGTTAACATTAAACCGTTGCATTACTGTAGACATATTTTTTAGTTCTCTGAGAGCAGACAGCATGATCGGAGGTTTTAAGGTTCTGATGCCTCTTGGCATTGCATGACTCTGCCTAACTTCCAGTTAATCCGATGTGGGTAAAGAGGTGGAGCCATCATGCAGTCAAGACAAAAACAGTGTTTGTACCATGCTGTAAACATTTATGCTGTGAAGGTGGACAGTTTAAGGTGAAGATTGAGGCTAGAGGCTGCCTGCAAGTGGCCTCTAGAGGAACTACATTTGTTTGTTTAGGTTGGCTTCATTTCTCTGGTGGAGTAGCTGTCAGCTAGCTAACAGGTTCTCCACCTGCATCAGAGAGAATTTGTTTCCATACCAGCAGGTGGCAGCAGTCATTCCATCGAAACAGAAAAAAAGAGGGCAGAAATACAATCCGATAACACATCTGTGCATGTATGTACGGTGGGTTCGGTGGTTTCAGTTTTTTTTCTTGTCCACTGGTTCATGAGACCATTTGACTTTTCCTGAAACCTTAGCGGTGTTTCTCCAACATGATGTGATCGTTCTGTGGCTGTGCAAAGTCCAGAAGCCGCTTGTTTCAGGCTTTGAACAGAAAGCGATTGTTAGTGTCACACAGAGGAAAATGACATGTTATTATAAATTAGGCTCATTGCCTCCCCAGTTATTGTCATGTCATTTAAAGAGCTTTGTACTTTTTAAAGGTCTGACACTGATGACTGCAACCTGCATCGACCCGTCGGCAGCACGCTGCGGTTCTTATTATAAAGTCTGGCACTGAAGGAGAGTGTCAGAGGGGTTACAGCCACCCTGCTCAGGTACTGACTCGCTACAGCAATTAGGACAAACATGAACAACTGTTTTAGACTTACACCGAGAAATTTCATCAGTCTCACTGCGCCTCATTATGTTCCCTGTGATTCATGGAGATTGATTGTGGCAGAAAGAGACGTTACTCCCGACGGTATGTGGTGTAAAACCTGGAGTGACTGCACAGCGTGTCGGGTAGTTCTTAGACCAGAACTCTGAAGTGTTCAACAAAGTTTAACAAAGCCTGTAGTTAGTCTGAGCCACGGTGTGTCAGGGCTTCACAGCCACAGCCAGATCAGGCTCACCTAACCTTCAACCATCGTCAGACTGAACCCTTTGCTGAATGATGATCTGACTCATCAACATAAAATGTTGCAGCCTTGAACCAACAACATAAAGTCATGTTTCTGTGTCTTCTCTTTAACATTCAACTCCAAACTTCAGATGACTCCTCCCGCTCTGGTGTGGCCTCCTCCCGGGGCCAATAAACATTTGATGGGGCAATGACTGATAACTCAGGAACATGAAAGAATTAGGCGGCTGCGTTATTGGTGATTCATAATCCACATCTGAGGCGTTAATGGGGCGGCGTATTTAAGCTGCCAGTGTTTAATATACACTTCCTGCAGTTGCACTAAATCTCCTGCAGTCCTTTTGGTTTGGTGTGAGGGGGTGTTAATGGAAGGAGTGGAGGGGCAGGTCAGACTTGGCCGTCAGCCCAGGACAGGACTTTGCTTTTGGGTTTTCTTTGCACTTTAAGGTGACCTGGATATACAGCTAACTCATACAGATAACTCCTTCACTCTCAATCTCTTTTTTAATCTCTCTCTCTTAGCTCCTCGTTGGGTTTTATTTTTCTCTGTTTTTCAGACTTTCTCTTTTACTCAGGATCTCTATCTGTCTGAGTCTGGGTCTTCTGTCTCTCTTTGGTTTTCGGTTTCTCTCTCTTCTCTCTGTCCCATGTTGTGTTGCTCGCTGAAATGTTAAAGGAAAAGTCCACAATACCCCTGACTTTGATCAGAATCACAAAAAGCGACCACAGAAATTGTCAAATCCACCTCAGCAGCAGAATCCACTTATCCTTTAGGGCTCTATACCCCACAGAATGTCTGTCAGTCACTGTCTGTGTGATCTTCTGAGTGAAGTTCATGGATGTTTAGCTGTTTGATTAGATTATAATTTCCTGGACCCAACTGTAAACTCTGCACCGAATTACAACATGTGTCTGCCTGATGAATCCAACTCAACAAGATCAACTATAAAAACACCCGCTTCTTTACCTGCTGCTTTCCTCTTGGAGGGTGAGTCACTCACAGCAGACACCAGAGTTGGTTCACATGAGGAACTTTTACCTATTCGCTGTCTTTGAGCTCAAATTCAAACCCAGCTTCTTGCTTTGTGCTCACACTTCTTATATACTTCTGTGTCAAATCGTAACTCCTGTGTAGCTCTACGTGTTGGCTTGACACGCACCTACAAAAAAATACTTGACTGAATGTGTTGAGGCAATGTGGACCGTAAGCGCTGTGATTGGTGGGCTTGGTTGCGGTAGCAACATATTTTCGCTATTTCGGACTAGGCACTCCTGCTGAACCTCTTGGGCGCCATGGTTCACTGTAAGAGGAATTGGCGAAGAAAGAAACCTGTCATTATGGGTTCACAGCGGTGTCGGGGCATCTGTGGGGGTACACCATCAGCGCAAGTAAAGACCAGGCTTTAGGCGACACCAGTGTTTGACTAATTTTTGGAATTTTCTGGCTTATTCACTGCCAGACAAGGTGTCAGATCTGCCTGACTTTTAAAAGCTTCACTGTCATCTGATAGACTAACCTTGTATGATGAAATGAAAATGACACATTTTCACCTGTGTCTAAGCAACAAAACCCTCCACACCAGCAGGTGGCAGTAGTCTGCTTTAAATGAGACAAATATCAAAACATTTCTTTAAAACGTTAGTGGAGGTCAACAAGAAACGCCTCAAAACACAGTTTGTTTTATAACAGAAGAGCACAGATTGGGATAAAAGACTCATTGTTCTGACACCCACCAGAAACCGTTGTATTTACGCCTTTCATTGAAGACGCTGCTGGCTTCTCTCCAGTTAAAGAGGTAATAAGTAATTTAGTGTCTAGACAGGGAGTGTTTCTCCTGACACACTGTGATTATTTGCAGCCAAAAATCTCAGCAGTTGAAGAAATAGTTATTTAGTCACTGGTATTGATCTGTAAACCCTATCAGCGCTCTGCACATGGCGGATTTTGTGCTGCAGGGGTTGGAAAAAATTGTACTTATTGCTCCTTTAAAGAGAAGCAGAATGAGAAGTAATAAAGTCAGAAAATGGGTAGGCAGGGAGAGGTGGACAGACGGGTGAGAGGACAGTTCAGACTTTACTGCGGGGACAGACAGGCAGACACACAGGCAATCAGGAAGGGCCGCTTAATCATGGAGGGATTTCCTGAGCGGGTGAACAGGACGACTGGTCAGAACAGCGCGTCTACAAAAGGCAGTATCGTCCTCGTGGATCACAGACTTTTGGGCGGGGACTTCCCGCAGTCACGCTACAGTGACAAAGAAATGTGGATGATGGTGTGTACACAGGAGACTTTAAGGAATGTAGGCTAAGAAACACGTAGCAGGGGGCAGCCAGAGGTCCTCTAAGAACCGCTCTGAGTGAAACAGCGCAGGAGGCACGCATGTAAGATATGATGTGTGGTATCTTTTCTAAACGACGAGCATAGCTGGTGAACATACGGTTGTTTCCACTGCAGCCTGGTTCCTGTTAGGTGTTCTTCCTCTACAGCACATATGTCAAAGTCAAGGCCCGCGGGCCGAATCTGGCCCATGAATAAATTATCTATGGCCCCCGGGATGATATTTGATTAGTATTAGAACCGGCCCGCAGGCCGTAGCCGCCCGCTGGTGTTTTGCACGCACAAATACTACATTTCCCACAATGCAACGGTAACCCGCGAACTCACTGCAGCGCAGCAAGCGGACTTCAGCTTCATCATTCATTAGCAGTCAGAGCAGATGTCAACTTTCAGCTACCTCCTCCCCAAACAATGGCAAAACTGAAGGTGGATGCTGAGAACAGGGGGTTTCAAGCTCGGTGGGAGGCAGAGTACATGTTCACTGAGGTAAATGGCAAACTGTGTGTCTTCTGTGTGGAGAAAGTTTGGCTGTAATGAAAGAATACAATTTAAGAAGGCACCATGAAACGTCTAAGAAACACACAGACAAAGACAAGAATATGGACACAGAACAAAGGCTACAGAAGAAGAATTTACAGGACATGTGATGTTTCTTTGAAGGCAGTTTGTTCTTGTCTGTGTGCCTGCTGAAAAATGTTTTCCCGATTATTCATTTAATCATTAAATAATACACTGTGTTAGGTCTTGGTTCAATAGGCTACGTGCAATCATTTCAATATGTTTTAATAAACATTGAATCAGTCCGGCCCTCGGCTTATAGCCAATTTGTTTTTTTGGCCCTCTGTGTATTTGACTTTGACATCCCTGCTCTAGAGGAACTCTGAGGCCTGTTTGTACATTTCCATTCATGCATCTTTCAAGGCGCTTTTCATGGAGGGAAAAACTCCTGGGGGTGGGGCTGGATGCCAGTCACACACATAAAAATGCAGCCACCCTGCAGTCGTAGTCTTTGTGTTCTCCCCTGAAAGTGTTCCTGCAGGGGGAGGTCGAAGCAGAATGTCCAGTAATATAAAATAACTCCTGGTGCTGGTCTTAAGAGTTAACTTGTGGCAGGTTTTAGGGGCTCATTGCAGAGTCAATCTGGAAACGAACATGAATATTTATAACACTGAGATTCTACTTGAATCGTACATATGCCAGCCTCCTCCTCCTCCTCCTCCCCTGTGGGTGGCAGGCGGCAGGCACTACAGAAGATGACAGCATCGTTTCCTCCAGTTCAGTGTCTTTCCCTCGATTCCTGAATTTTTTATAACCTGCGTGTTGATGCTGTGGTTTATGTAGACTGTGTGTTTTTGTGGAACGTGCTATCGACTTACAGTTTAAAACAGCAGCGGCGGCTGGAAATAAGCTGTGCGCCTGTGGAGATCATTTCAGCAGCATCACAGCTCGGGCTTCGGATGTTTACACACGGCTTTGTATAAATCCTCTGGTAGCTGTTGTCGGTGTTGTTGTCGGTGCTCCACAGCGTTAAAGGCGTTTGATGAAGCTGGGGTTGGATTTCCTGACGGGAACACTCGACTTCTGACAGTAACTAGTGTGACCTTTGGCTTTGGACACACGTTTCCATTCATTAATCTGAACTCAGCAACAAACTGATCTTTATTTATAGAGCGTCGATGCACAGGCCTCATTTGTACCTTGGCTCAGACGTCTCTGCTGGCTGCAGGGACCAGGCTTCATGTCCTCCACGCTGCCTGATGTCTCTGTGTGAGGAAGAGGAGGCTCCGTGCTCGGCCGGCCGTCCTGCGCTCTGACGTCTCCTCCCTGAATAAATGTCTCCTCTCCAGACTCGGCGATGGGAGTTCAGAGCCCGCTGCGTCTTTGTCCTCACAGACAGAGGTCTGGACGCCTCCGTCCAGCTGGACCGGCTGGTTTGGTGCTGACAGACGTGCAGCTCTGTATTATGCAATAGTAAAAGTCACAACACAGTCGGCTGCTTCACATGCTAACTTCACTAAACGTTACATTTCATTTGGTCAACTGCAGTTTGAAGACTGGTAGATGCAGTGACGGAGTTCATCAGCTCGCCTCTCTCTGTGCAGTAAGGCTGGTGTTGGTGCTCGTTTTCAGTTTGTTCTCCTCAGCGGTGGAGCAGTGGATCCACGCCACACTTCAGAGAAGACATTCCTAGTTTCAGAGGTGTTCAACAGAAGATCACCGACTCCTTCTGGAGACAAAGATTTTACAAACGACTCCTTTAATATTAACACTGAAGTACTTCTGAACACAGATTCTGAAAAACCATGTCAGGCCTGTCTTTATTTCTCTGAGCGTCTCCTCAGACTCTTGGACTTTTGTCAGAGGAGGATGTCACACGCTGTACCAGCAGAAGCCAACTGTCACACTTGGTGTTTAGTGGAATTCTGGAACAATAATCGCGCTGAAAGCCTGGCAATAACATCTCTGAGCATGATGCCAGGGGCTCTGCTGACCCTTGGCAGTGTCCCCGGGCTTACATCCACAGGCCAGAACAAAACACTTTATTTATAGCAGAGTGTCAACCAGAACAGAGGGACGGGGCAGCCGTGGGTGGGGTGAGAACGTGGGGCGAAGGTGACTCGAGCTCATGCTTATTCCCCCCTGTATTTACACTTTATGGCCAAAAAGTATGTGGACGTACTCCCCAGCTAAGAACAGCAGTGCCACTGCAGTGCAGTAAATATCTCCTGCTTCACCAACAAACAGGTGCAGGCGCTCACATCTGCCCGGTCCTAATACACCCCTCTCTCTCCGAACGGTAATTTATCAAGGAGAAACCACTGCTGACAGTATGCTAATGTCTGGGTTTAAGCATGGAAATACGGATGAACCCTAAAAGAAGATAACAAGATGGCACCAAGAAAGCAATCCATCAAGTAAATCCCCAAACAGCCATTTCTGCTTGTTATATCTACAGAGTGGAGATGGAGCTGAATGGGCATTTTGTAACCAGCAGCTTTCATTTATCAGTCAGCCTGCTACCAGCGCTGCTTCATACTGCACTGTGTACTGAACCTCCTTCTCCTCCACAAATGTTAGACCGCAGCCTGATTGTGTACCAGTTTATGAGGAACCGTCAGTTTAATTGATGAGGTTGGGTTTTGTGTTGCAGGACACACACACACACACACACACATATATATATATATATCTATCAGAAAACATATTTTTCTAGTGAGAGGCACTTAGGATGAAACTGGAGGGATGCACAAATTAAAAATAACTCCTCCTCTGAATCTTAGATCAGGATCATTTGGCAAAAACAAGCAGCAGGTTTTTAATCTGACTGCCAACGATCCGACTGTTTCTGCTGCCAGTTCTTCTAACTGTTGGTTGTTTGGAGGCTCGGTCCTCATAAAGACGCCTTCCAAATCAACTGCGGGTGGACGGCCCATTACTCCACACTCTCAGATCATTCCTGAGCACTAATAAAGAGCAGCTCTAATCAGATTTCCAATAAATTGATGGCGAAGACGAGCATGTCTGAGTGTAGGTCTTCTGCTGCCAAACGCTGCAAACACACAACATCCGCCTCCACCACAGAGGAGGAAACCCAGGTTTTCGTTAGCAGGATTGATGGCGGCACGAGCTGTTAGTCCAATTCCACAGAGACAGAAGGAGCTGTGCTGTGATGTGTAAATTATGTCGTATTATATTTGTTAGTCGAAGGAAAAATGGCATCATTCTGATTCAGAACCGCAGAGCAGATGTTTGTGGTGCTGGCAGCCGTGGAATTCATGACTCAGGGAGCAGAGATTTATTCATTTACTGCAGTCTGCCTCCCCGGAAGAGCCGGAGCAAGATGTGGACTCACTCTGCTGCTGTGTGCACCGGAAAACATCTATCATTTCTGTACAGGAACTTTACTGTGTGCATAGATTGACCCACACCCTCAGAACCCTCCAGGGACAGGTCAGAGGTCAGAGCTTAAGAAGTTATACTAAACTCCAGAAATAACTTTTTGCTCAGGTCTTAAGTGTAACATCTCAACACCACTAACACTTTCCCAGAACCTTACTCATACACCGTTCAAAAGTTTGGGGTCACTTGGAAATGTCCAATGAAGATAACATTAAAGTAATCAGACTACAGTGTAGACGTTGTTAATGTGGTAAATGACTGTTCTAGTTAGAAAAGGCTGATTTTTATTGGAATATATACAAAGATGAACAGAGGCCATCACCCTGTGTTCTAATGCTACACTGTGTTAGCTAATCGTGTTAAAAAGGCTAATTGATGATTAGAACTCCTGTGAAATGATGTTAGCACAGCTGATCAGAGAAGCTGTAGAACTGGCCTGGAGACCCCAGACTTTTGAACGGTAGTGTAGATTGAACTAGAAAAGGGCATTTCCTGAAGAAAATGCAGGTTTGATTGCTGCAGCTGAAGCGTTGCTTTCTGTGTGAAGGATTGCTCTGAATGGCTGGAGAATCAGGGCAATTCAGAGTTTCGTATGCCTCTGTGTGTCAGCCTGTCACCATGGTAACAGCAGAGGAGACCTCAAAAACCACTCCCATTTTGAGAGCCTGGTGCGTGGAAACAATTCGGAATTAGAAAATTCTGAATACAAGTTTGATAGAGCAGCATCTAATGAGCGTTTTAAGACTAAACTGGAGTCTGTAGCGTGAAATTTGTAGGAGGAGATACATTTGACCCTCGTTGAAGGGCTCTCTCAGAGACTCCCATGTTAAAAATGACACCGAATGTCCTCTGTGAGATGAACATGTTGATAGTTGAATGCTGGGCGATCAAACTGATGATTTAAATTCGGCTGTCATAGTTCAGGGTCACTGAGACCTGGTGCGTGTTCCTGTCTCACAAATGTCTCAAAAATGTCTTCATGGAGGTCAGAGGTTATTCGGACTTCCTGAGCTTATCTTTCTCTTAATCTCAGGAACATCTCGAGGAAATTTCTTCAGAATGGCACCAACCTTTGCTTGGCCCTGAAGGACGAACTGTTAGCCTGCCGTGTCCTGTATTACAGGGCCGCAGATTAGCTGGGGCCTGTTCCAGCTGTTAATGGGTTAAGGGTCACCAGCCTGTCCAAAGTCCCCGGCCAGATCCAAACCTGGAACTTTCATCCACTGTGCCACCACCACTTTGACAGTGAGTTTTGGCTTTAATTTGGAGCGTAGTGTGTACTCGAGTGTGAGCTGATGTGAATTTGGTGATTAGAAGTCAAAGATGATGTGAAACCTGGGTAACAAGTGTTGTGATTCCCTCGGATGGTATTTGTTTTAGTCTATAGAGACTTTGAGGCCTGGAGACAACCTTTATGTCTAGTGTATAAATAAAGTGTTGGAGGCTGAAACGTAAAGCCTGCGCTGTTCTCTGTGTGCAGCAGATTTACACAAACAAACAGTCAGACGAAGTGACAGGACTCACAGCATTCAGAGGAGGCGACACAGTTCAGGAGAGCAGGCCGCTTCCTGTCCTGCTGCATCGGAAATACCAGACCCAAAGCCTCCGAGGCTGGATTCAGATCAGCTGCAGACACAGTCGCACACAGAGCAGCCTCACACACGTACACACCCCAGAGCTAACACGCAAGCAGCAGTGAACATGCAGCCGGGCCGAGCTTGTGAGGGTAAACACATCCTCGCCTACTGTAGCTGCCTGCCTCAAACACACACACGCACACACACGTATTTACACAAACCACACATGAACACTACACACACACACACACAGAACCTCCCATCCGCTAGCAGTATTGTTGGATTCTTCCTCCTCTGACGCCTGTGAGGCTCTGGTTTGGGAAAAGGAAGCGCAGGCTTGTGTAACCTTGTACACAGCAGAGAGTCTTTGTGTTAGCAGAGCTGGAGGTCGAGCCCCGAGCGCTGCGCTAATCCTGAAGTCAACACTCTGAAGGAGCCGGAGTCAGTTTGACTTAGTAAATACAAGGTTAGCATACTGTCTGCAGTAGAAGCACTCTCAGACTTTATCAGGAACACCTGTTACACCTGTTTATCCAATCTGCCAATCACGTGCCAGCAGAACAGTTTAAAGGCCTTTTACCTGCCGTGCAGCTAATGTTGTGCTGCTAATGCTGTGCTGCTAGGTCATGCACACCAGATAAATAATGTTGATGTTAGCAGAACACCTTCTGAAGAAGAACAACTGTTCAGTTCCCTGATTCCTAGCCTGCCATATACAGATGGCTCACTGCACACATGTATAACGTTATGTAACAAATAAATACTCGAGGTTAGACCAGAACCAATCAATCAACACTACTAAATCCCCAGACCCCTCTGTTTGCGGCTGGACTTGTGCAGTGTGGCTCTGCAGGATTGAATCTTGAATGTGGTTGTTGTTTATGACTCCTGGTCTGACTGCAGCTGCCACTACAGCCAGTGAGAACCAGCTGGATGTCACATGCCTTTACAGGTCACAAACATGGCGGCAACCAAAACACGCAATGTAACTAGGGCCAAATGAAGAGCGACCTAATGTAATCATGACTGCTTTATAATGTCTCGTGCATCATCCAGACGCCATATTTGTTGTTCTTCTGAAGTCAACTCAGTGCGTGTGTTTTTGTGTCTCTAGAATCATCCCTGTGCATGTGTGTGTGCATGGTCTGTGTGTGCGTTCAGAGTGTTGTGATGTTAGAAATCAGTTGTGATGGTCTCCTCTCATGTTTCCTCTCATTAGCCAGCCTACAGTCCCCCCCTGCTGAGGACGTTCTGGTCCTGAAAGCCCAGCAGGTCCCTCATGCTCTGCGGCTGGACATAGAACCGTCTCTTTTTTTGCGACTTGATTCTGAGTCTTCTGAGTGTAGCAGGAGGGTCTGATGTGGAGGTCTGTGTCCATGAATATTTATAATATATATATATATAATATATTTATATAACATAAAATATCAGAGTAAATATAAAATGTGATCAGTCTGTCTGTTCAGAACAGCTGCTGCTGGGGGAAACATGTTGTTCACACACACACACACACACACACACACACACACACACACACACAGATTGTAGCTAATTATTTGGAATCAGATAGGAGGATTAGATTAGTGACACGGGCTGAAATGTGACCACATCACCGGGTGATGTTTGAGCCTTCAGGCCCCCCTTTAGGCCTCAGAAAGCCTCTTCAGACGTGCTGATGAAGAAACTTTATTTCTTCTTCCCCTCTCTGCTGTTTGATTCGACAGACGGAGAAAAGTCCATTAGATGTTTACACACCGCCACTTCCTCCTCCTACACTTGAATTAATGCAGCGGATCCTGCAGACCTCTCTCCTCTCCTCTCTCCTCTCTCCTCTCCTCTCCTCTCCTCCCCTCCTCTCCTCTCCTCTCCTCCCCTCCTCTCCTCTCCTCTCCTCTCCTCTCCTCTCCTCCTCTCCTCTGCTCTCCTCTCCTCTCCTCTGCTCTGCTCTGTCTCCTCTCCTCTCCTCTCCACAGAGGGAGTTATTCACATTTAAAAGCCCATAATCAAACACCTACGCCTTAAATGGAAGAACATTAACACTAATGGCATACCTTGGACTGAGCCAAGATGAAACCTTCAGGAGCTACAGACTAATGGGATGCAGACAGGATTTTATCCACCTCATGTTGAGTCATTTTCACAGTCAGGTATCTGTCCGAGGTCAGAGGTCAGAGCAGGTGGGAAGTATTCAACCTGTTCCCTGTCTGAGCATCATGACGCAGGGCCGAGGAGGTGCTCCAGGTCATGGTGTTGAAGTGTGAATGGACTGTGAGGTCACGTCCTTGTTTACTTCTTTCATATGGACCCTTTACAGAGGAACATGGAGCCTGTCTGCCGTGGTCACTCCTGTGCCGGCTCGCTCCATCCTCTCCCACCTTCAACCTGCTGTCACGGGGCTTCTTCCACATCCAGCTCGGAGTCAGAGTCTCTGCGGGCCGGCGCTCTCATGTCTCCTCCAGTGAGTCTCTGGGTTATTTTTAGGTCACAACCTCACCGCCCCCCCTCCTCTGGTGTTCAGATGGTCCGGCCCAGGCCAGAGGAAGGGGAGTGGTGAGGGAAAGGGGAAATCTCCACAACAATGACTTCATTAATGTGATGCCCACCATGACCAGCACAGCCGGACTCTGCTGCTCCGGTACAGCAGGGGATATGTGACTGTTCCCACTGGATTTAACTCTGTTTGTGAGGCTAACATGGAGACCTGTTGAACTAGCACACCATGTTGATCACAAGTGAGTATGTCTTCACTTCCTGCTCGCCTGTGTGTGTGTGTGATGTTATACGACAGGCAGGTCATGAGATTAAAAGCGTCTCAGCTCGGCTTTCTATTTGATGACAAATGATGCTCGATGTCCTCCACTCAGAAGACGATTGGCTGATGAGCTTAACGAGGGCTGATTAATGAGGGCCTGATTGAGCCTTGGTTGGACAGAGTGGCTCCTGGCTGGGTGTGTTGATTGTTGTGTAAATATGTAAAGCTGCAGTTGTTGCTTGATTCATGAGGCTGAGGAGGAATGTGAGGAACTCCAGCAGAGACTGAGAGCTCTTCATGGTTCCAGGGCCGTGGGCCTGGAGACGGCACGAGCACCGTCCTGCTGGACTGAGTGGGACGCACTCTGAATGTGTGTGGGTCTGATCTGTTGGAGAGCTTCTCTCTGAGTCAGTCTACAGTAGTGAACCCATATTTTAAAAAGCTGCTTTTATTCGTAGGCTTGCAGTTTTGGTTCTCATAGTTTTTATAACATTGTTGTGATGCTGTTGTGAGTTTATGAGGATGTGGGCCAGCTGTTGGTCAGCAGTCTGAGGACCTCCATGAACATATTTTTAAACGGTGTAATCTCAAACACACACTTCTCTCATGTGCCACAAATGTTTCTGCTTTTTTCCTCAAAGATTTAACAGGAACTTATTTAGATGACCACTAGAGGGCCCCATTTATACAAACACAAGCTCTTTAGTCTGAAAGTTTGATTTGTATGGTGATTATTTGGAGGTGATTATTGTTTCTCTGCAGGTTTTGATGTTAAATCAGCCAGAGTTCAGTCTCTCAGGGTTTTATTTTGAAAATCTACTGGAACTCTCTGGTGTTTTTGTGTCTGACTTCCTGTCTGCTCGATGAGGCCGGGGCTTATTGACGTGTTTTGGGCACGACACAGCTCAGAAACAGCTTCTAATAAAACTCATTGCCTGAAATGGAAGCGGCCCATAGATCTTTAGCTTTAAAGATACATTATTTACAAAAAGCTGCTGTCAGGCTGCAGACTCACTGAGGACCTTGTACTCTGTGTTAATGAGCTGCAGGCGTTTGTGCGTAAATGCACTGGTGCCTCGTTAAGAATGAGAGGATCAAACACCTGCAGAAAGTTCTGGGTTCATTATGGAGGAGCTGTTTCTACTCCTGTGAAACGTCTGTGTGTCCTTGATTATTCCTGGATCCAGTAATCCTCACTAAAGGATGACATGTAAAGTTTTACACTTCACTGGAAGCTAGGCTAACTGATCTGTTGCTACTTTAGCTTTCAGTTTAACTCCACACACAGAGGAATGGCATAAAAACATCTTGTTGGTACAAAGCAGCACATTTATTTCAAGTATGCTACGTTAGCTATATTGCTATGCTAGCATCTCCTTCCTTTGCAGCTGGAGCATCAGCTCCTTTCAAGCTTGTAGTAGAGGTTAGATCAGACTTTTATCCATAGCCTGTTATCTGCCACTTTGGGTATTTCCCACTGAAATTCCCCGATTACCTCATTTTTCTAAATTTAAGGAAATGACCCCCCTGAGTGAGTGGAGCTTTATTTGAGTCCTGGCTCTGTGATGGTATGCACTCACTTTCCTTTTGGACAAACAGGCATAAACCGTCTGCAGCAGGTGAGCAGGAGCGGTGGAAGGAAGGAGGAAAATAAAGAACTCAAAGAAGCGTAGTTCAGAGTGGCTCGGTCTGGTGTCATCTCCGCTGGGCTGTGTCTTATCTGTTTCTACGAAACGCTCTCGTGGTCCTTCCAGTTGGCTTCAGGGTAACCTGAGAGTGTTTATCCGAACTCAGCAGAGCCGACTTTCCACGGCATGAAGGCTCAGGGCGCTCCGTGTTGTTAGCAACGGAGGGCAACAGTGAGCCGGAATGATTATACGGTGACGGCGAATGAGCTAATGCAGCAATACCTGCCAGCTCGCCCAGCCAGCAGGGTGTGTGTGTGTGTGTGTGTGTGTGTGTGGCATTAAATGAAAACATTAGAATTTAAAGAATGCAATACTGCTGATTCAAACTGAGCCTGAGTTAAGTAGCAGTGACAGTCAGAATGCGTGGAGGTATCTGGACGCTCAGAGGAGGATCAGCCGCTGACGTCTGCCCACAGCTGAGTCCACAGTGACAATAGGCAGGCGTCGGTGTGACTGTCATGGCTGCCATTGTGACTTCTTCCATATTAACTGTGGAATTTGTGTCTGGTTGATGTTTACACCACGTCTGTGGAGGTCAAGTTAGGTCCACAAGGTGAAATCTGTCAGAGATCGTTTCTCAGATAAATGACACAATGTTTATGTCAGTTTGAAATGAAATGAATAATACAGCTCTACAACATGGAGATCAGTACAGAGACTTGTGGACGGTGAGGAAACGCTTCAGAGTGAAAAATGTGTGCGTGCTGACGACATGAGAGGCTGACCGTCTGCTGCATGTGTCTGGAACATTCAAAGTGCTTACTGTTCTGGCTCCTGAGCAGCGGCTGAGCTTCTGTGTGGTCTCAACCACTGACAGTAAAAACTCACTTCTGTGATGTCACCCGTTTGTTTCTGAAGAGCTCTGACCGCCGCCATGTTGGCAGCGTCACAGTCCTCCAAAACTCCAAATACGGACAAAGAGGGGAGTGCGAGTGGAGCTGAGGAGAGGAAGCGGTGACAGCCCGCGCTGTGATACTGTCACTCAACGAAGCCACGCCCATAATTATGCAGAATTTAAAGTTATGACATAATTAAGACGAGTGACCCCCGTGCAGCTGACACTAGAAGCGAACCAGGCTGTAAACATGTTTATTTCTGCTGTGAAGTTGGGATTCCGTGCTTCAGGACCGTCTGCTGGTTGTGTTCAGATGTCCTGAACAGAGCGAGACGACACAGTAACACTCTGTATGCAGTGAACGCAGCCTCTCTGTGTGCTGCTGCTTTCATCGCTGCTGTGTGAGGGTCAGCTCACCGCCTGAAATTAATTAGGTCTATTGTGATAGTTAAGACGCACACAGCCAGGGGGTTAATAGGCTTTTGTTCCCTTTTGTCGAGTGTGAGTGTTTTTTCTTTGTTATAATTCATGATATCATTTTTCTCCACTCATCTGCAATAATCCACACTTCAGGTCACACACCAGCAGCTTCTCACGCCTCAGATTACCCAAACTTCTATAAAACAAGGAAACGCTTTCTGAGCTGCAGAGGATTATTTTAGTTGTAGTACTGCTGCTGACCACTAGGATGTGCTGTTACATCCATCGCTTCATCTGAAGTCAGGTTCTGATGGCAGCACGCTATTCCAGACTTCCTCATGAGATGACAACCATACATCCATCTTCCAGGCTTCAATCTGTGAGCTGGTGTTGAACTGCGTTTGGTTCGGACCAATCAGAGCCCTGTCAGGAAGTGCTGTCAGCTCGGACCAATCAGAGCCCTGTCAGGAAGTGCTGTCAGCTCGGACCAATCAGAGCCCTGTCAGGAAGTGCTGTCAGCTCGGTTTGTGTTTCAGCAGAGACTGTTGGTTCTTTAAAACATTTCTGTTTATTTGGTTTCAGTCAAAGGAACAACAATCCTCTACTCACATGCTAACTGCTACATGCTAGCTGCCAGAGATCCAGCAGCTTGTTGTGTTTCCTCTTTGATCTGATTGGTTGAAGTTGGCTCATAGTTATTTAAAATTTGGGGAAAGAGGTTTTGCAGGAGTAGAGGTGAGGGGGCGGGAGCATGAAAGGGTTAGGGTCAAGTGGTCATTGGAGGAACTGCAGTTTCTGAGACTTGTGTGTTTATTTTCTCACTTCATGACCACAGAACGTAGATTTGTAATAATACAAATACATTTAGAATATTCCTCATACCTTTAGATAAAGAACTCAAGGAGTCATATTGTTTTATTTACTGTGTCACAGAGTTTTAGTATTTTGGCCTCCGGCCCCTTCATGACCACAGATGTCTTAGAGCTCCCCCCTGGCTGAGCTGACTGCACTGACAGGGGAATACAATCAGAGAGTGTGAAAGGAAGAGGGGAACACTGCTCAGCGTCCTGACAGCTGACACACCTCTGGAGTCCGGCAGGAGGCTTTCAGGCTTCTCCCTGAACTGCCAGCAGAGCCGCAGCCACACAGGAGCTCAGTGAGGCGTGAAAAGTGGTGAGAAAGGCCTCAGACATGAGGTCAATTCTGGACTTCTGAAGACCTGAGAGGTGCTAAAGATGTGGCTCAGTGTGAGGAGCATCTCACAGACAGTAGCTCCCAGCGGACGGCTTCAGATCTGTCTACAGTTTAGTTCTGGGAAGATCAAAATATTTCTCTTTGTGATACTAGCAGCATGCAGCTAGCATAGCAGAGGCTAAGCTGTCATTTCTAAGCCTTTGTGTAGAGATACTGATGCTAATTGCTAAGGCCCAGCTAGCTGTTTCCCCTTGGTTGACGTCAGTTAGCTAAGCTAACTAAGTGCTAAGCTGGGTGAACTGACCTGCTTTGTATTTACCACCATTGATTGGTGTCGGCTGGTTTCATGTAGCTCGTACAGTGACTACAGCAAACAGCTGACTAGCATAGCTTAGCTTGGTGATACGAAAACGGTTGTACACCCTGAACCATCCACAGTTAATCTGTTCAGACCTCTGGTGTCCAGATAAGCATAAACACTCAAACACAAACGGTCCACCGAGCACGTAACACTCACCGACCACAGATCCCCTCTGCAGCCACACACACACACACACACACACACACTCTCAGTGGGCGGCTTCCTGGCACTAGCCGGGCCGAGTCACTCTAATCAGACATCCAAATCTCTTATCAGCGCCCAGAGGGACCGAATCACAACTTCCTCAGAGACAAAGTCATTTGGAAAGGGAAGAGGCCGTGGCCCGCTGCGCTCACACAGGAGCCCGGCAGATAGCATCGCTTACGTAAACGCTGAGCGGCGCAGAGAGGGAGAAACATGTTGTTTCTGACATGTGGAATGAACCCGACGTACGAGCATGTTTAACAGTGTTTATGTATGACCAGGTTCATCTGTGAGAGCTTTAGACAACAGCATCCCATCTCCACCCAGCATTTCCTGACCTTACACTGTTTATATATGGCCATAGGAGGGCGCCACAGAGCAAAACCTAAATGTTCTCCTCACCAGAACACTGGAAAGAACCAGCTGACCTGAGCTTGTGTGATGTGTGAACATCACACATATGTGAACACCCTCTCTTCTCTTCCATGTTTCCACTCTTCTTCTTCTTCTTCTTCTTCTTCTTCTTCTTCTTCTTCTTCTTCGCTGTCCTACTCTAGAATTCTGTTTTTTTCCCAGAGGGAGTTCAGTTTGAATCCTTCTCATATACAATCGTTCTGCACTAAAATCTTTCCCTTCAGGCTCCAACGGTTTCCTCAGATGTTGAAACTCTGAGCCACATGAAGACCTGTTTAAAGTGGGCGGGAGCTTTTTCAGGGTGTGCTCCTCGTGGTTGCAGATTGACGGGCCGGGCTTTTTCTGGGGCCCTGTAATGATGCTCAGAGTGAGACTGGATCCACGTATCCCTGGATTTACAGATCCTCCGGCTGACGTGTGACAAAGCTGACTTGATCCGTCTCCTGTCTCAGATGTCACATCTCCATCGTGACACCGGAAAGTGGGCTCGGTGCTCAACTAGCCGGTTATTTGAAGGGGGTCAGAGTCAACATACTTATGCTAAATCCCCTGTCTGTCTTCCCCCCCCTCAGTGTTTACATATCTGGGCCATCTGCCTTATGCGGCGCTGTTCTTCCGACACCCCGGGCGTCAGGGAAACAGACGAGACCACATTATACGCCGAGTTTCCATCCTGCTGTCAAGAGAATTTTAAGCAATGTTTTTGAAAAGTCACATAAAATAAAAAAGAGAATTATGTCAGACAAAAAAAAACAACCAGCAGGCGTCTGAAGAAGCGATCCGTCACAGGCAAGCGGCTGTTGTTGTTCTTTAGTGGAGACTAATGTCGGCCATATTTCATGCTGTCTGAATATAAAAAACAAAAAATGCCCTCGGCTGTGTTTCCTAACTGTGATGGGCCTCTTAGAGAGAACAGTTTTAACATGACAAAAAACATTCTCTGGAAATCCTCTGAGCTGCAGCCCGCCTGAGAAAATGAAGTCTGTGTGTTCAGAATCAGCTGATCAGGTTCACGCACGATCGTCTTCACACAGTGTTCTGAAATGTGTCAAACGCTGCTTAAAGCTGTGTGAGGAGAGCTGCCTTCAGTCGGCCATCAGGATGCAGGAAGTTCTTGTTGTCCCGGAGACAGGCAGCCTGCCTTCAAAGTAAAAGTTCTACCTGGCAGTAAAGACTCTCAGCTCTTACCAGAGAAGCTAATGGAACCTCCTCCTGTCCTGACTGTATGTGAAGATGGACGGCACAGTTCTCACTTACAGGCGCTGCCATGTTGCAAAAAAAGCTGCCATCTTGGAACCAGGGTCTGTGCAGTGGAAGCAAAACAGGAAGCTGTTCCACCAGCAGTTCGGCAGCTGACAGTTATGTTACTTCCTCTTCTAACCAGGGTTTATAACCTATAATGCAGCCAGCCACCAGGGGGCGATCCAGATGCTTTGGCCTTACTTTTAAATCCGGCAGCATGTGCAGCCTCTCTGGAAGCATCCATCACCTCTCATGCCTGTTATTTCCCTCTGATACATATTTGAACATATTTATGATGAAAAAATCTGAATCAAAGTCCAAATGGTGGCCAACCCCTCTCCATGGGTCTGATCTGTCACACATTCATGTGGCTGCAGAGGGAGCGGAGGACAGATGGATGGGAGATGAAGAGGAGGGAAAACCCTCTCATAAGCTCCCATCCACAGTCTCAGCAGTTAGCAGTAATTAGAGTGGCCTCTTCCAGGAGTCACAGATAATTACCAGGCTGTGTGCGCCTCCACTTTTCCTCCCTCGGTCTGTTTTTTTCTACCCAAATGCAAATGCAATTAAAGTTCATAAACAGACGTCTGATTAGGAGCAAATATTTGCCCTCTTAAAGCGGGCGGAGCATGAAATGATTATAATTGAATCTGTTTTTTTTTCTTCTGTGTGTTCGCAGAGATTGAAGCCAAGGAGGCCCGTGATTGGCTGCGAGCCGCCGGCTTCCCTCAGTATGTGCAGTTATTCAAAGGTAAACAGGCTGAAGGTGAAGGGGAGCGAATCCTGACCAGCAGCTCGGCGTTTCACTCGTCCTGTCTCTGTGTCAGATTGCAGGTTCCCCGTCGATGTGGAGGAGGCCAAGCGCGATCACCACTTCCTGGATAAGGACGCCCTCGACTCTCTGTGCAGGTAACAAAGCCAGCGTCACACACAGAGGTCCGAAGGTTTGATGCGTTAAAAACAGGAGGTAGCTCAGTGTCGGTGGATTGATTGAACGCCAGGAAACAGTGGGGTAAAGATTCCTGTGATGTGACAGTAAATGATGAACACACGTGATCTGACCTCTGTTCTCCTTCAGGAGGTTAATCACTTTAAACAAATGTGTGGAAATGAGGCTCGAGCTGCGGAGATCCAAACGCAGGGTGAGTGTCGATAAACCGAGGTGTGAAATCTGCTCATCAGGCATCAGTAGATATCAGCTGACTGCTCCTCCTCCTCTGTGTTGATACATGCTGTGTCCTCTTTCAGGGAGATGACTGTGATGAGGAAGACTTCTGTGCCATCAGCCCCAACTGGACCTACGACAGGCGTAAGCGGCAGTGGCGGCGCATCAGCTCCACCGTGGGCATCCTCCGCTTGTCTGACAGCCCGACTGGACTGCAGGACGCCTCCGACCGCCATGATGTCTGCTCCATCCACAGCTCCAGCAGCACAGAAAGCGAAGGCCGTGACGGGGACCTAAAGACAGAACCCGCTCCCACCTCCCCTACGGATGACCAGGAGCCCAGCAGAAGCTCCTCCCGCTGTTCTTCTGCGAACAAGACCCCGTCCATGGACACGTCTTTCAGCGGGCCCCCTTCCCCTGGAGGAAGCGGTGGAGGATCGTCCACTGTGAGTCTGGAGGCTGAGGGCAGCTTCTCAGACAAACATTCTAGGAGGAAGGGTACCACTCTGCTGAGGAAGATGGAGAAACTGAGGCTGAGGGGGTGCGCGGGCCTCCACCCTTCAGACCACAATGGAGGTCGGGTTAGGGGTGTTATCAGCAGGCCGGTGCAGGAGGAGGAGCGGCTGCACGGTCTGTCCAGGTGAGGGTTTCTCAGACTCGGATTCACCTGGATCCAAAGTTCCCCTCTAAGGACAGCACAGTAAGTTCAGTTCAAACTTCTTCCTCAGTCTGCAGGGTCAGTCCGGGAGCCTCATGTCTTCATCATCCGGTGGTGGCAGCAGCAGCAACAGCCAATCAGAGAGCAGCAGCGCCATCAGCACGCCCAGCCCGGTCACCAAAGTCAGGAGCAACTGCAAGCGCTCCGGCAGCGGGGTCGGCGGTGGGACAACCACTGAGGTCAGTCCCCGCAGATCCCTCAGTGTTTAACCCACCTGTCCAGCCTCACTGATCCGTCTCATCTCACCTACAGGACTACAGGAACCAGATCAACAACAACAACAGCAGCAGCAGCCACGAGAGCCTCGTCTTCCAGATCCCCCACGGCCACAAACCGGGGACCTTCCCCACCCTCCTTGCACACAAACACGCCATTCTGTCCCCCATCATTGACAGCAACTCCGTCAACTGGAGGACCGGAAGTTTCCACGGTTACCGGGGGCAACGCAGCTTCAGGCGCGGCACGTCGTCTCTGGCTGCTCCGGCCACGCAGCCGGGGCAGCCAGCTTCCTCTTCCTCCTCTTCCACCGGTGACGTCGGTGCCCCCAGCCCGCTCGCCATGCTGGATCACCGGCTGAGCGTCTACGACAACGTGAGCGAGGACCAGCGGCTGTCTGAGAGCGACGGCGGCAGTGATGCAGAACGGACCGAAGAGTCAGAGGTGAGAGCACGAACACAGACTGTCCTCCTCAGCGACAAGCAGGAAGCCATGATGGACTCAGTAGTCACATGACCGACATTCAGAGAGTATCTGTGTGATCTGCAGCTTTCTACATGCACACACACACACACACACACACACACACACACACACACACGTCTGAGTCTCTCTCCTTGATTTGTTTTAACAGAGGACTTTATGTTGCAGTGACGACCGACTGAACATGCCTCAAATCAGCCTGGGTTACTGCCCTCAGTATTAAATATTCATGGTATAATTTTCTCCATTTTGATCCACCTAACTGAAGCAGAGTGATAAACTCTGTAAATAAAATAACATTTTACTGCAAGGCTGTAAAATCCTGTAAGCATACACTGATCCAAGCAGCATGAAAAGGAAACATCAGAGGGAGAAGTCTCTGTCTCCTCCTCCTGCTGCTCGCTTTAAAAAGGGATAAAATCTGAAATGAAAGTCTATAAAAACACGAGTAATTCAAACGAGGGTATTGATTGTGCTAAGCTAAGCTCCATGTGGACGTGGAGTTCTCCCCGTACAGTCATTTCTGACAGCGTGCACTAATCACTCTGCTTCAGATGATCCTTCGTTTAAAATACTGACTGTTTGGAGTAAAAGCAGATTTATAATCTTACTGTAGTCGTTGTGAAGAGGCGCTCCTTCATTGTGGAGAAGTTGATTAGCAGTTAGCGGATTTTCAGTCCTTCAAAATCTAAAATAAACGACATGAATAGGAAACGTGCTGCAGTAAAATAAACTGGGACATTTTGTAATAGTGACCCCTCTGGTCATTAGGTGAACTGCAGCCAGCTAGCATGGATCCAGCTGATGTTCCAGCTGCCTCCTGCTGTGTGCTCTATGCAGCATCACTGGTTGTTGTGATGATTGTTTTCTATGACTGACTAAAAGTTGTTTTGTGTGTTTTCTTCATCCTCTTGTCGTCTCAGGTGAGTCGGCTCCTGGCAGGCGAGGACATTTTCTCGGCTCTCGACAGCGTTTTGGAGAGAATCAGCGACCTCCAGCAGCTCGTCTGCTCCTGGTCTGAAAACCTCTCTGAGGACAACAGTCAAAGAGGTTCTTCCTCCTCGTCCTCTTCCTCATCTTCCTCCCAGGACTCACCTGCCCACGGCTCCACAGCAGCCTCCCCCTGTCCCTCCTCCCCCAGCCACATCCACCTGGAGGTGCAGCATCCAGAAGAGGCAGAGAAGGAGCCTGTGAACGACGGAGAGGCCGAGAGCAGGTCGGCGCGGCCCAGGAGCAGGTGAGAGCAGCTGTGTTTACAGATGGTACCACATGCCAGCGCCTCGCCACACATCAGGGGCGTTACAGGCGTGAAGTGGCTGCATTAGTTTGTGAGTGTGAGCGCGGCACTGATAATAATAATAATAACGGCCGTTATGTGAATTGATTCCCTCGGGCATCAAACACAGAGTGAAGTTAATGTGAGGCACTAAAGATAAAAGCAGAAGCCACATGCTGCATATTTGTTTTCACACACAGAGCCATAAAAAGTTATGAAGCCGCTCCTGTAATAAACATATCAGTAACGGACGCTGCCTCTGTACCAGTGTAGTTTTATTTACACAATCATTGATCCACACTGATGAATACTGATGACTGTTGATCGTGTTGATGTCTTCAAAATGTTAAAACTGAATGTTTTAAACAGATTAAAAGCAGAAAATTATTCGATTATTAACAATAAACATGCTAATATGCTTAGCTTTAGCATACAGTAGCATGCTATCCCCAGTGGTGGAAAGTAACTAAGTATTTGTACTTCATTACTGTGCTTAAGTACATTTTTGTGTATTTCTACTTTACTTAAGTAAAAATAATAGCACATCCTTTCTACTCAGTCTCACAGTGCTGGACTGATGTGAGGTCAGACTCTGCATGGAGGTGGTGTCACGCTGTGTTTCTATAATGAGCCTCAGTCATGATGCCGGTGCCCTGGCTCAGTGAGCTAACTAGTTAGCTGCTGTCTGCTAACACAGGTCCATCCATGAATGTGTGATGAACATGAATCATCACATGAATCTACAGCAGGAACACTGACACAGTAAACATGCTGAATGCCTGTTTGTTATCAGCAGCCTCTCTGTTCACTTGATGCCCACAGCCTGCCTCATGACACACAGACCTGTCCACAGCTGCTTCTGGACTGAACATGTACATTAACTACACATGCTCCATTTTACTTTGATTATTTTAACCTGTTCAGATCCTATGCAATGGAAATCAATCATATATATTCAGTGTGTGAGTACTTTTACTTTGAATACTTTAAGTACATTTAAAGTACTTAAAGTACTTCTAATTTTACTTGAGTACCAAGCTTCAGTACTTTCTCCACCACTGGCTATACCCCCAGAAAAGGCAGCTAATTATTAAAACTTGCTAAATCCTTACATTATGCTACATACAAGCTAACATATCCATCAGAAACAATGGGGATGAAACATGCTAATGATGTATGCTAACTAGGAGCTAACTATTCTCTGTGACAGAACATTCTCTTCAGCGTTCTGCCCTCCAGCTCGGGGACATTTTTCACGCCGTGGTTCTGAGGTTTCTCGTCTGTGTGTCCAGCAGGGTGAGCCAGCAGCTGCAGTGGTCCAGTGAGCAGAGCCTGCCCTCCCTGCCCTCCAGTCCAGGAGTGGAGAACCAGTCCGCCTCCCAGTTCATCCTGCTGCAGAAACTCTCGCTGCTCAAACTCACCGCTCTGATGGACAAATACTCCCCGTCCAGCAAGCAGGGCTGGAACTGGTAAGAAGCGTGAAGGGATGAGGATTTCATGCATGAAAATAAATGGAAGAGTTCAGCGGAGGTGAGGGGGAAAAACACAGCAGTGTGCTCAGAGAGAGTGGAGAAACTTCTTCAAGGAAACAACTGTGGGAAGGAGGGCAGGTGGGCGGGCGGGGGGTAAATATTTCAGGCAGGCTGTTTGGAAAAGTCATTCATTATTCATGGCTCAGGTGCAACCTTGGAAAAAAAAAGCTGCATCACGCTTCAAGAGGAATGAACCAGAGGGAGGACCGGTGGCACTTCACCTTGGGTTTACATTTCTGGGAAATCAGAGGGAGGTTTGGAGCTGTCGTCCTCTCCGCTCACCGAGGCACCGTGCTTCGTTCTGTCCTTCCTTCCTTCTGAGGTTACAGCAGCTCCACACTTTTCAACAAACAAAGAGTCCCTGCTCAGGAAAACAGGCTTTTAAACTAATTCAATATAAAGTGTTGTTACCTGTAGACAGAACCTCGCCTGCTGTTTGCACTGTGTGCTGCGTCACATATGTGAAACAGTTCGAACAGCAGTCTGTGAGACTTCAGGGGAGGTGCAGGAGTCAGGAGGTGCAGGAGTTGGGGGGTGCAGGAGTCGGGGGTGCAGGAGTTGGGGGGTGCAGGAGTCGGGGGTGCAGGAGTTGGGGGGTGCAGGAGTCGGGGGTGCAGGAGTCGGGGGTGCAGGAGTCGGGAGGTGCAGGAGTCGGGAGGTGCAGGAGTCGGGGGGTGCAGGAGGTGCAGGAGTTGGGAGGTGCAGGAGTCGGGAGGTGCAGGAGTTGGGGGGTGCAGGAGTCGGGGGTGCAGGAGTCGGGAGGTGCAGGAGTCGGGGGGTGCAGGAGTTGGGGGGTGCAGGAGTCGGGAGGTGCAGGAGTCGGGGGGTGCAGGAGGTGCAGGAGTCGGGGGGTGCAGGAGTCGGGGGGTGCAGGAGGTGCAGGCGTCGGGGGGTGCAGGAGGTGCAGGCGTCGGGGGGTGCAGGCGTCGGGGGGTGCAGGAGGTGCAGGCGTCGGGGGGTGCAGGAGGTGCAGGAGTCGGGGGGTGCAGGCGTCGGGGGGTGCAGGAGGTGCAGGCGTCGGGGGGTGCAGGAGGTGCAGGAGTCGGGGGGTGCAGGAGGTGCAGGAGTCGGGGGGTGCAGGAGGTGCAGGAGTCGGGGGGTGCAGGAGGTGCAGGAGTCGGGGGGTGCAGGAGGTGCAGGAGTCGGGGGGTGCAGGCGCTCCTTTTCAGGCAGTGAATCCTGGTGTAGGAGAGGTGGGAGTGAAAACAAAACAGAAAACATGAAGCCACAGCTGACGGAGCCACCAGACCAGAGGAAACACCCACAATGCACTGGGCTAGTGTCCAGGTGCACACACGGTTCGGACAGCAGCAGGTCAAACACATGCTAACAGAGTGAAAGCATACATCCCAGCTGTGTGTGTGTGCTGGCTGTGAGATGTGCAGATCACTTATTAAACAGCAGCTCTGGTCTGGACTTCTCTGGACTGCAGAGGACCAAACGAAGGCTTCCTAAATTGGCAGCGGTGTTGTGTTTGTAAGTTGTGGGGGTACGACAGTGCTAACAAAGGCAGAAACAGCCAGATTTACGCCACAAATTGGGGCTTGCGATCTTAAATGGGGAGTTTGCCGTTCGCTCTTGTTATTGACAGACATGGATTTAATGAGATCAGCCTCCTACACCGTGTTTTTGGAGAAATTCATTTTTAATAATCATAAAACATTCAGATATTCTGTTTACCCTGCTGAACATTTACACACACAACCTGCTTGTTTTATGCTTTGCTAGGAAACCAATTAGATTTCTGCCGAGGGTGTTATGCTCAGTGAGATAAGGCCGACTGTGGGAACAGAAAACCCTCCTGAAATTACTCCTCACAGTCTTTCATTTTCAGGATCAGAGTTTGCATGGAGAGAAGAAAAAGAACTAAAAAGGCTCGAGCGTCCTGTGTGCTGCAGCTTAGCATGAATAAATCATATAGATGTCTGTGAATCATGTCAGAGGTGACCTCTGGCAGAGAGGAAGGAGACAGCAGGCTGCACACGATGTGACATTAAAGGACCGGCGCTGATGATCTGCTGCCATCTAGTGGTGAGGAAGCAGATCGCACAGCCCTTCTTTTCCAGACAGTCTGTTTGAAACTGGTTTATCCATTCTGGGCTTCTGTAGCTGAACATGGAGGGTCCCAGGGAACATTACCTGCTGCAGGCCGAGATAAAACTGCTAACATCCACTTAGCTTAGCTCAAAGACTGAAAAACGCTTCATTAAACGCCCTGGTGTGTAAAGAAAAAGCTAAAAAGAAGCTAGATTAGCTTATCATAAGAGTGACGTGTGTTTTCTTAAAGTGGGACTTTGTACATGTGCTAATAGGCAGTGTTTGTTTTTGTCCTTATGCTAAGCTACCTGTCTGACTGCAGGCTGTAGAGACTCAGACTGAAACTGACAAAACTCCGGGCAGTCTGTGAGCTGTCGGCCCAAACGTTCCAGCCACAGATGAAGAGAAGCCTCCAGGCTTCACGTCTCCTCATTTAAATGATTTAATCTCTGATGCCAGAACGACTTCTTGATGATTTAAAATACAGCTATTAGCTGCTGATTGGGACGGTTAGAACTCACAGGCACAGTTTGGTGCTGAAAAGCTGCAGCTCTGTCACTCCTGGTTTTCAAAGATTCAGGGATAAGAAGCCGAGCAGAGAGCAGGGGTTTACTCAGACGCTCAGTCTGCAGCGCTGCAGCTTCCTCGCCGGTGTGAATGGGTGAAAGGTTCCTGGTATCAGCTCAGAAAGGAACTTTAACGGCCCCTCAGAGTGCCTCTGATCAGCAGCCATGTGTCTGCCGCAGCGCTGATTTGAATGGCTCGCACATTTCAGCGATCAGCGGGGACTTATGTAATCAAAAAATGTTTATTTGGCTCTGCCTTCAAAAGGAATCACATCCAACTGCAGCCAAGTGAAGCCTTTTTCAGAAAGCTTGACTGCTTGAGATTATGTAGTCCCAGGATGTTTGCTAAACAGTTTTTGAGCATACATTAATTTCCATAACTTTTTCCCCGGCGGCCCGAGTCCACCCTGTTTGATTGCTTCCTGGAAATCAGAAGCTTTGGGGATCTGACGGGGTCTTGTCTCTATTTTGTTCTCGCCTGCAGGACTTTCCCCAAACCCCTGAGGAAGACCAAGGCGGTGGAGGCGAAAGGCCGGCGGGTGTTCGGGGTTCCTCTGCTTCTCAGCGTCCAGCAGACGGGAGAGCCGCTTCCCCCCAGCATCCTCAGAGCTCTGGTCTACCTGAGGACCGAGTGTTTGGACCAGGTAAGACGGGACCGCAGGGACAAACAGAGCCGAGCCTGATGGGGCGCAGGGTATCACCTCCAAAAAGCACCGTGAGGCTGCTTCCAGTAAACCTGGAGGAAAAAGCATCCTGCTGTGATTGTGTTGAGGCGCAGAGTTCTAGAGAGATGAGCCAGATGGATCCACACCTTCTGTCCAGTTTGATGGAACAGAACACACCCAGGTACTCCAGAGTCAGACCTGCTTGTGAGCAGAGCTTCTAAATTTACAAGAAAAAAAGGCAATAAAATCCAGGTTTAAAGTGTTAGTGGGTTTTTATTTTGTAAATGTACAGTTTCAGTGCCAAAAAATGCACATCAGCCCTAAATTTATCATCTAAAAGTCAGAGAATATCCGAATAAATGTAACATATTTCCTGATAAATGTATTATTATTAGGTTTTCATATACACTATAGCTGAGTTTTAATATGTTGAATGGCAGTCACATCTGTAAGCGCGTCTGCAGACAGTATAATAACAGTGTTTTTATTTATAATGCTATTTTTAAGAAGAAACCATCAAACATTCATATAAAAATGTTTAATTCCATCAACATTTCTAAGTGGAAAAAATCATGAACAATCTTATTTTGTATTTTCAATTTCCATGAATAGAAACATAAACAATACATTTCATATAAATCAGTGACCCCCCTCTTGTCTCCACGTGGTTCAGTCAGCCGCGCACCCCTTCACTATAAAGCGCTTTGGAACAGTCCACTTCCTGTTTGTCACTTTGAACCTTGCAGCGCAGCGACGCAGCTAACGTTTGGTAAAAGAAACTCCAACATACCCAAGAATAAAACATTAGACCAATAATTACATGTGGACGTGTGTAAATTATATGTAACCATTTCTCCAACATGTAAATAACGTCTCTCTGCCGAAAGAAACAAAAATGTTTTGCTAGGTTAGCATGCTAACTCGGATCGTTTAGCTAACTAGCTAGTTTCCGATCGTTTAGCTAACTAGCTTTGTGATTTTAGCTGATAATCACTTTAATGGCGGTATGTGCCGCTCTGTGGCTTCATGCCTCTGTGTTTGGGGTGTTTTGGTAGCATTTACTGCCGGTTTTTGGACTTTATCTCTTGGACAGTCGGCTCCAGCGCTGTGTACCACTCATATGCGTGGATCTTCGAGTGGGACGTAACGGTCTTAAAGTCACCTCTCGCTGTTTTAAGTGCTGTTTTGTTGCTCCATGCCACTGGTTCAATGTGGTGGTGGTTCTCAACATGCCCATGTTAACTACAGTCACAACTTAACATGTGTAGATGACACTTAACCCACGAAAATAAAGCACAACCTCTGGTACAGTGAAGAATGTTCAAGCACCTGTTGATTTCCAACCCAGCATCTAATCTCTGTCTCACACCACGCTCTCGTTCAGCAGGTGTGTCCGTGCTTGTGTATTCTTCACTATAACCAGAGTTTCATGCCATGGATCCTGCCCTCACTGCTTTATTTCTTTAACTGTACTCACAGCTACATTTAAAATGCTGTGTTTGTGTTGTCGTCTCTCTCAGGTGGGTCTGTTC
>NC_041034.1:1348213-1353213 GCF_900634625.1 Parambassis ranga | reverse complement strand
TTCTGTCTGCATGTTATTAACAGCTGCACCCACAGTGAAAGCTGTTCATGTTTTATTCCATCCTCCATATCTCCACTCCACCTTCTTCCTGTTCCTCCCTACTTCCTCCACCTCTTCCTCTTTCCACCTCGGTTGATGGAAACGACAGCATCAGCACTTTAGGTGTCACGCCCCATCAGAAATCTGTCAGGCTTTGCGGCGGGAACAGCAGCTTGACGGCCGCTTGCCGCCATTCTGACGAATAATTTCCCAGTTTTCCTTTGAAACCAAAACAACTTCCTGTGAAGGTTTTTCAGGATAACCTCAGTTTGTCACCTGCTGTGGTGACTCGATGCTGCTGATTCATCATCACACACACACACACACACAACACACACACACACACACACACACACACACACACACACACACACACACACACACACACACACACACGTTGTGCTTTCAGTGTAAAACAAAAGTACAGACTGTCAGCAGGAGGTGATTAAATGTGACCTCCTCTCTGCCGCAGGTCCAGTCACAGGAAGTACAGCCTGGGCCGCCCAGACCAGCGGGACCTGAGTGAAAACCTGGCCGCCACACAGGGCCTCGCCAACATGATCAGTGAGGCTCAGAGGCTGTTCCAGGTATGTCCCCCCCTCCCCCTGCTCCACAGGCACAGACTTGATCTCAGATGACTAACACAGGTTTCCTGTGCAGCTTCCCGAGTTCTGGCCCGGACAGAGTTTGAATGCGGAGGACTCCTTGTGTGAGGAGGATCAGGAGGAGAGGAGGAAGAAGCTGCAGCTCAGCACCCAGCAGCTGCTGAAGGAGGTCAGAGAGAAGAACCGAGGCTGGGAGAGCCAGCCGGCCCCAGAGCACGTGGAGCTCGCCTTCAAGAAGGTGAAACTCAGCAGAACTCCACGCGGCGTCTCCTCTGAGCTCTGTTTTAGTTCCAGGCAGGATTCGTACTTTTCAGTTTGACCACGTGGGGGCAGTGTTGTCTCACTGTGATGCGTCTCACTGTGAGGCAGAACAGGCTTTTCTCTGATGCTAACAGGGTGCTTGGAGGAACCTGACGGCTCCATTCAGCTCAAACTCTTCTTCCTGTTGCTCCTCAGATGCACGACGGCTGCCCGCTGTGGATGTGGCGAGGCTCGGTGGAGGTGGACGCTCCTCAGGTGGAGGTGCTGTACAGGCTACTGAGGGAGCAGGAGCTGTGGGAGCAAACCCTGCATCAGGCCGCCGTGGTCCAGACCCTGTTCGAGGACGCTGACGTCTATCGCTACGTCCTCCACAGCCAGGGCCACAGCCTGGACTCCCGGCCGCCACAGGAGCACCTGCTGCTCAGGTACGAGTGCACAGACAGCAGCAGACCTGCACCCACCTGCAGAACAGTGTTTAAAAGTCTTTTCGTTCTTCCTCCTCTTCCTCAGAACCTGGCAGGCTGACCTGTCCTCCGGCCCTCTGTACCTGTCCTCCGTCTCCACCGAGCACCCTGATGTCCCGGTGGAGGGGATCCGTGCCCACGTCCACGCCTGCCTCCACCTGCTGGAGCCCACAGGGGCCAGAAAGACCCGGCTGATACACCTCTGCCGCACCGACACCAGGTGAGGAACTTTAAAGAGAACTGAAGTCAGAGAGGAGCCGGCACGTTGGTCTTAATTGAGCTCGCTCTGTTTGTGACCTCTGCTGCTCCTGATTCATGTCCATTGAAAGTTACTGCACCTCTGTTGGTCTCAGCAGATTAACCCTCCCCCCAAAATGAAGTGTTGTTGGTTTCTGTCTGTTATTCCGCACGCAGGTTCTAACACAGCTTAAACTGTGTTTGCTCTTTCAGGGGGCGGTCTCAGGAGTGGCACAGTAAAGTGAGCGGACACCTGCTGGCTGCTGGTCTCCTGGCAATCAGAGACTCGTTCACGGCCGAGTACAAAGAAACAAAGATCTGAGCCTGAGCTCAGGCTGCAGGACTCTGCTGAATGAACAGTGAGGCTGCACAGCGCCCGCTTCCTGCCGCTCAGCTTCCTGCCGCTCAGCTTCCTGCCGCTCCTCCCAAAGAGGACAGTGTGATGTGAGGATGAGAACTGACCTGTGAACCTGTTATACTCTCGCCTGCAGCTGTACATACATGCAGCAACTAAATGTGGCACCGAGCGCCGTCTACCTCGCCACGCTGTTTATCCGTGTACAGTTCTACTTCCTGCTTCCAGCTGATCTGATGATTATTTAACAGAAGTTATATTCAGACTGTTTATTTAATGTCAATGTGTGCCTGATTAAAATGTGGATTTGAAGCTGCTTCCTGTTTTTTTCCATCTGACTGTGTTAGGATGAG
Source organism: Parambassis ranga (assembly GCF_900634625.1). Lineage (NCBI taxonomy): Eukaryota > Metazoa > Chordata > Actinopteri > Ambassidae > Parambassis > Parambassis ranga. The sequence continues at coordinate 1,350,899 of NC_041034.1, read as the reverse complement.
GAGGCTCACCGCACGGCCGACTCCTGAACCATCACCCTGCTCCTGATATCATATTGATTCATCCGATAACAAAACGGATGGAAGTGCCGAATTTATGCAAATGATAAACAAGCTGCAGGCGTTAATCCCTGACCCAGACATGAAGTAAACCTCAGGTCGAAGTCACTTCCTGCAGAGGGTGAACGCTGCTGTTAGGATGGAACCCTGGATCTCAGAGAAGAGACTCTACTTTCTTACATGTTCCAAATTTTTTAGAAATTTAGCCTTTTTTAAAAAATCACTATAAATAATCCATAAATGAAAAGATACTGCAGGATTATGGAGAAATGAAAACTTACATTAACACTAACATTTAGCATTTAAAAAAAAATGTGAGGCGGGCCATCATGCTACATCATGAGAATCACCGTGATTTGATCTGGACGGATGTGAGAGTGACTGACAGACTGCCACCATTTTGCTTTCAGAATGGATTTTAATCAAAAAAAGAATCCTTACATTCCATGTGGCAGCTTTAGTGGAAGTCCAGTGGGCTTTTGGCCGTTACTGTTCAGCTCTCTCCTCGCTCCGAGCGTGGCGCTGTGACATCACATCCTCTGGACCGGGTTGATGCCCAGGATGTCGAAGCCTTTGGCCATGATGGCAGCTGTGGCCTCACAGAGCAGCATCCTCCACATGTTGATCTTCACGACTTCACCTGCAGACCAACAGAAAGGTTTCATCCTTCACTGATGTGTTATATTCTGAGAAGATAAAGGTTAAAGCTCTGATGGCGGCTCGTCTGACGGACTGAAGGGAAATAACACAACTGCAGCTAAAGAGGAAGAGACGACGAAGGAGGGCGCAGAAAGAAGAAGAATCAGTGACCTGCACGTCTGCATCCACACGCAGCGGCGGTGAGCGCCCGCCTCATCGGGCCCAATCGGCAAATGGAGCAGAAATCCAATAGAAATTAAGTGTAATGAGCAGCAGTGGCTGCGTTAAAGGGACGGGTCGTTAAAGGGGCGTGAGCGCTCGATGGTCACTCAGACAGAAACTGTTTGTAATTTACACAAACAAGCACCCGAGCAGGCTGTGCGTCCTCAGAGACCCGAGGACGTGAGGACGTGAGGACACGTGTGTGAACATCTTCCAATAAAGTTAACGTTAAATAAAAACTGACGGGTTTCTTCTCCTGTAGTTCTGACCCTGATGGACGTTTGTGTGTCGGACTGTGCAGCAGCTCACCCGTCTGCCGGTCCTTCTCCACGCAGTAGCAGCTGTCGTAGAACTCGGTGAAGGTGGTGGCGAGCTCGTACAGGTAGTCGCACAGCGTGTGCAGCAGCAGGTCGTCCAGGATCTTCTGCAGGATCTCCGGGAAGCGCAGGATGCACTTCCCCAGCTTCCACTCCTTCTCGTGGTCCAGCAGGACCTCCGTGGTCTCCGCCGCCTTCCTCAGCGCGGGCTCGTTGATGTTAGCAAGGCGAGCTATGGACCTGTGGGGACGCCAAAACCACGACGTCACACGACAGATGAAGAACACATGAAAAGACTCAGGAACAGGAGGCGGCTAAATCACTCAGCAACCGATCATCATCTGAACTAACTCAACGCTGTTCATTTACAGTGAGGTCACCTGATGCGGGTGAAGGCGTACAGCAGGTACGCCGCCGTGTTGCCTCGGTCGTCCAGCATCTTGTCGAAGGAGAAGACGTAGTCGTTGATGCGGTTGTGAGACAGGTCGGCGTACTTGATGCAGCCGAAGGCGACGGCCCTCTGAGCTCTGGTGAGCTCCTCCGGAGTCAGCACCTGCAGAGAGAGCGCAATCATCAGAGCTGCGATAACGCCTCCTCCTCCTCCTCCTCCTCCTCCTCCTCGCCGCATTAAAGACGCAGATAACTGGACTTTTATCAGAGTGTAATTACTGAAGGCAGAGCTTCACCGGGCGCTGCCACCGTTTAACCAGCGAGCTGCATTTACTCCAAATAATGAATGTGATTTGCAGGCCGCAGGCGCAGATGAAGCTTATTAAGACATAACCCGCGCCTGGACCCGTATCTGACGGGTCTGATTCCGTGGAGGAGGATTATGAAGCAGATCTGATGACTGGGATTTTATTAGAAAACAAAAAAAACTGCAGCTGAGCAGAACTTCACAGAAGAAGTGACGTGACAGGAAGAATTAAAGAAGCAGGCTGCAGCCGTGAGGAGACAGTTAACAGCTCGTCCTGTGGAGAGATTCCTGCTGAAACATGTTGACTTTGTAGAAAAATGTCAAAATGGTGGCAGCGTCTGATCGAGACAGAACAAAAATGTCTGACAGTCCTCGAATGCATCAATTGTTCAAAAGATCCAAATCTAACCTTTGAATCCAAACCTCTGTGTCGAAATGTAAAGTCCTAAAGAGTCCACTCCAACAAGACTCAGTACAAACATAAAGTCTTGTCCCCCTCAGCACCCAGCAGGACGCCATGATGGAGTCACTGTGAGCAGCGGTCACATGACCAACACTCAGAGTCTCAGTCTGACCTGCAGACAGGACGGAGCTGATGTTTCCATGAAGGTGCAACCACAAAGTTTACAGGGTGTCCACACACAGAGGGTGAAAGGTCTGATGACGAGTGTGTGTGTGTCTGTGTGTGTGTGTGTCTGTGTGTGTGTATATGTGTGTCTGTGTGTAAATGTGTGTGTGTGTGTGTGTGTGTGTG